>NC_057686.1:14639498-14723843 GCF_014466175.1 Vespula pensylvanica
GAGAGAGAGAGAGAGAGGGGGGGAGAATCAAAGAGACACGAGAGAAAGAGAGAGAAGCTTTGCATATACGAATATACGCGTGTGTGGTCTTATGCCAAAGGTAAGGATAGTTCGAGAGGGCAAGTGAGGAGGGTAGAAGCATCGAAGAGGAGAAATGAAGCAGCTGCTAGTAGGTTGTGGTGATGGTGAAGTAAAGGGTGAAGGGTTTAGTGGGTGGGTGTGCAAAAGACGGCAATCTCGGCACCCATTGAACGTCGCCTAGAGGTGTTTAATGAGAACAGTCGAGCTTGCTACGCGCTAACGCTTGACCTATATAGGCACAACGACGACGATGACTACGACGACGACGACGAGAACGACGATGTCTGCATTTGACTGGCGTGAAGTCGACGAAGACGAAGCAGCAAGAACGATGAAAACGGATGTCAGAGAGAAGGCTGCTAGTTCGTGGTTGGGCAGAAAAGGGCTCCCCTTCGACCGTTTTCTCCTTCATCTCTTCCTTATTCTCTTCTCTCTCGCTTTCGTGAACAATGGAAATTCGAATGTGACGAGCTGACTGAATCGTTACAATTTTATCTTTTTCTTTTCCGTTGTCAATTTCTAACGGGAGATCAGAGATCACGTATAAAAGGAATCAATGTGATAAAGAAAAAATGTAATATTATTATTAAGATTCGATTTCGTCTTCACTGATAAATTATATCTATTATTGAATTATCGTAATTATTTATTATTATCGTATTATTATTATATTATTGTTATTATTCTTATGTATAAAGTTCGAAGAGTGAAATCAAAGAAATTAATTTAGAGATTTGAGAAATAGGCTAATACTCGTTTAAGAGTCTGGCGAGTAACTACATAGAATAGAGATTGCAGTAGCTTTACTATACAATGTACAACGACAGCCATTCTTAGTGGATTAACCAACAGGTTTCAATGGACAGGTAAAGTCTAAGCGTTGCACGTGAAAACCAAGATAACGATAACGAATGACACTGATGAGAGGCGAAAGGAATAAGCAATGTAAAGAAGAATATTGCAAAAGTGAGAATGGATCATCGCTACGTATATTAATTAACCTAGCTAATAGAATACACGTGTATATAAATTCTCCATTTCGTAACTCGACCTCGATCAAAGTCAATAAATCTGCATTTTATTATGGCGGGGACCAACGCTAGGCGAAATAGTAAACAAGTCATAAAGTCTTCGTACGAGCTCGTAAAAAAACACAAAATGTAGATGCGATGATACGTATATATAATAGAAAGAGAAAAAATGGAAGAGAAAGAGAGAGAGAGAGAGAGAAAGAGATAAAGAGAAATAATCCGAATGATCTATATGTTAACGATCCAAGAGCGGAATCCAATTTAAAAATCAGCCTGGTAGCAACGAGTATGTCTGTGCGTGGGCCAGGAAGTCGTGAATCGAGTATGTTGCATTAAATCTTGTCAACGTCGCGTTGAACCACCGTAGTAAAGAGCTTAGTGCGTCGTAAATGCATAATGCCATTAAAGGGATCACGTTGCTCGATGAGAGCGATGAGAGACAGAAGAGGAAAAAAGAAGGATAGAAGAAAAGAAAGGAAAAATAGGAGAGAAGGAGAGAAAGAATTTTGTAAGTCGTTGGAAAGCAATGGTCAAATTGGAAGGGTCGAAGAAAAACGGTATAAATTCGACACTGAAAGGGAAAGAAAAGGGTATGGGAGGACACGCAGTGCCGTCGCAATAAAACTACCTACAAAGGCCGGAATCGGTCGTTTCGTTCTGCGTTATATATTTGATATGCAAGCGATTTGAAGAATAGGCAAGCTCGTTGAAAACTTCTTTGAATGGGACTTGGAACATATTCTTCCATTTTGATAGAGGTGTATATATATATGTATTTATATTATATATGTGTGTTTGAAACTGTAAGATTTATGGATGTCGATATTCATACTAGCCAATAAACGATTTTATAAATAGATTAGAAAGGAGCAAAAAGTTGAGAAGTAAAAATATATTAATAAAAAGAATAAAGATGGTGTTATATTTGTAAAGTAAACTCGTTGAATTTGTAGGAAAAATCAAATTAGAGTAAAACGTTGTACATAATTCTTTTGCTTGAAAAATTATGCGACAGTAGCGTTACTCGTTGGCACTTTGTTCGTTGACGCCTCGTTTAACATCAAAAAGCAAGTCGGATGTGCGAACGAGCGAAGAAAATCAGGATGAATCTGACACCGAGGAAACGGGAAAAGAAGAAGGGAGGAAATCGAGGGAGGAACACGCGCGTACTCAATAAAACTGCCTACAAAGGTTCTTCCTTAGAGTACTACTATCCACCATGCGATCTCGTCGCCCTTTGATATTAACTTTTATAAAATTAAAACCTCGAATTTCACAAGCGAGAATCGTGGAGCACGATGTAAAAGAAATCTGTATGTCCTTGAGAGAAAGGGAGAAAGAGAGAAAGAAAGAAAAAGAGAAAGAAAGAGAGAAAAAAATAAAAGAAAAAAGTCGAGGACGAATTATAATTCTTATCGTTATTACGATCCCCTTCATTCTATTCGATCCCTCGAAGTCGATCTTTTGACATGAAATACGACTCGAATAATCGGGGTCGCAGCTTGCCGGAGACGTTAAAGGAAGGGAACTTAAATTATTATCATTGTTAGAAATGTATCACAATGTATAGTTAAATAATAAAATCTTTTTATTCTTTGTATGCCAATAATAAGAAATTCTACTTAAATATCGATACTTGATACTCGGTTATGGTGTAACGTTCATACATCACCGTAACGCTGACAGCAGAGTGCAAAGGGTTAAACGTGTATAAAACACTTCGAACATAATTCGACCTCGAACGATCTCACCGCGAACGAAGGGAATGCGAGTAGATGAATGCCGAAGAAAGACCTAGAGCCATTAAACGGGCTATAATAAATAAACGCAATAAATCTAATATCGCAATAATATATATATATATATATATATATATATATATATGTGATACTACAAATCATATAGAATATACGAACGAGCACCGGTTCGTTTATTGGGTCAAGCGTTAACCGTGAATGTAAGAGGCTCGCGTGAAATGTAATTTCTTCGATAATAATGAACGTAATTTGTTACCTTATAAATCATTTATCTCGCTATAAACTAATTGCGCGTGAAGCACACGTCGTACCGTCGCTGGTGATACTGCGATATAATATTTCAATATTTTTTTCAAATAATCGAAAATGTAACTTCGTCAAATTAATTTCTACATTTATCTCGAACGAGATTAAGAGATTGATCATTTGTATATGTATATATATAAATATATATGTGTATATATATATATATATATATATATATATATATGTAATTAAGATTTAATCATTTTATCGATAACACCATAGCGACGCTAATAACGCCTAGAATATATTTGATATTCAGTCGTAGACGATAACTCAGGACGATAATTAAGATAAAAGATAAGACTAATTGCTCTTTACTCAGGAGAGGCTTTATTACCCTTTGGTATATTAACCCCTCTAATCACCGTAGGTTGATCTATGAGCGATTCACATGCATGACACATGAATACACATACTATAATAGTTTGCGGTCAACTGCGATGTCCTTCAAATTTTCCATCCCTTCCTAGAGAGTCCTCAGACCCTTCCTATTTCGTTTCCCCAATCCAAAATCTTCCGACAAATCGCTGCCAATCGTTATGATCGCAAACAACGACGTTAAATAATCCCTAGGAATCGTTAGAATCGAGGCACCCTATCAAGATTCTTTGCGTGTGCTTCCTGTAACTGTGTTGTGTATAAAGGGATTACCGTTGACACCGTCTTTTCCCTTTTTCGATGATGAGAAGGATAGAAATAGGAGGAAAAAGGATGGAATAAAGCGAAATATCAGCAACTCAGTGAAAGAGGTCGGTGCCTAGCCATCCCCGAAATCAATATGAATGCCTCCACGTGCAGGATATCTTCGGCACTTTTCTTTCCCTGTTCCTTGTAGTCCTCTGTCTTGAAGTACCTTTATACAGAACGGACAAAGAAAGAAGAAAGCCCTTGGAACTGACAAACTGCCCCATTCGTTGCAATCGAAGAAACGAAAGCGCCTCTTTCTTCATCGTCGAGCTCAGTGACAAATTTTCTCTCTTGTATCGTCATTTTTTTTTCTTTCTACTTTACTCCTTGTCCCATCACTTCCTTTACTTTTCCTCGATCTCTATTTTAGTACTTATGTTCTATTCGTTTACGTCCTTTCTTTTCTGATGTTATCAAAAAATTGTATGGTTCAGTTCAGACATAGAATTAGAATATTTTCAATCGAATAAATTATTCTATTATAATGAACTTTTTATAGCAAATTTTTGAGATAAATTTTTTAGTTAAAATAAATAGTTACTACTTGTCGTCGACGCGTGACGGTCAAACGAGAATGAAAGAAGAAGAAGAATAAAAGAAGAAAATGGAGACAATGTTATGCTAATATTACCGTTCCTTTAAGGAATGTGTTTATTGAATTTTTTCCTCGATCAAATTGCATTCCACCGTGGTCGTGAACCATCGATTTGATTTTACATTCCATGAAAACGATTGAATTCCTCTCTTGGCCAATTTGAAGACGATCATAAACAACTAGATGTAGAAACTTACGCGTTCCTTAATTTTGTAATTTATTACAAATCCTTGCGAGTGAGTGTATTTAAAAAATTAACTCGTTAATCGAGCGATAAATAAATAATTTTCTCGAGTAAACTTTACGATCGATTTTATTCCCCGACGAATAACATTTTTTACGATAAGATACTCTTCGGTTTATTTGATCGGTCGGACTTGATTACGTTCGAAGTGCGAATTTCGATCGAGATCCATCGAATCGAGAGATATCTTGCTTTTATGGCTCGTAAAGCGCAAAAGTGATAAAATACAATCGTCAACGATGCAGCCGGATGCTATTGCTAATATTTCTTTGAACGAGAGAGAAAAAGAGAGGCAGAGAAATAGACAGACGAAGAGAGAGAGAGAGAGAGAGAGAGAGAGAGAGAGAGAGAGAGAGAGAGAGAGAGAGAAAGAGAGGGAGAATCAAAAAAGATATGATCGAAAAATCTTTCGTCTTTGAGAGCCGACGACGATTCGAGGACGAGTAGAATGGTGTTGGTGGAGTGCAAAGCTTTCGTTTTCTATTATTCCGATCCGACCAACTGGTGCGTGTGAATAATTAGGGAGCACTCGGAACTGACGCGCGTCTCACTCCTGCTCGTTTTACAACGGAAGATTTTTATAGCAGGAAACGCGTATATTGCTTTGTAGAAAAGAGAAAGAGAGGAAAGACGAAGAACGAGAGATGAGAGAGAGTGAGAGAGAGAGAGAGAGAGAAAGGGGGGTAGGAAGAGGAAAGAGAAAGACGGATGGATGGGGTGAAAAAAAGAAAGCATAAAAAGGAAAAGAAGGGGAGAGGTAGAGAAACAAGAGGACGGGTGGTTAGAATGCGCTTTATTATCTTGTGCAAAACGCGATCCCCCTTTACCTCACTGCCACCATAGGATAGAACAAAAGGGACAAAGGACGTAATCGAAATATTACCAACAGAGAAATAATGCGGACGAGTGGCTCACAATACGTGGATCTCTTCTGTTACTAAAATTAGTTAAAAAGGAACTAAGAAAAGAAAAAAAGAAAAAAGATAATATAAAATAGAAAATGTAATTCAACGACATCGCCATAGTCGTTCCCTTATCGTTGTCATCTGCATCTCTTACATTTTGTGTTGACATCGAATTCAAAAAGATCCTTCCATTTTATTCTTTTATTGTCCGCATGTTCGTTGTTTGTCCTTAGTTCCTTTCGCTCGTTACGTATATTATATCCATTTTATATAACTCCTCTAGATAATAATTAAACTATCAACGATAACAATATATGTCTATGCGAGAAAGAAACAATAAATAATTAGAAATGCCGAAACTAGCGATCTCTATAAAAAAAAGAAGAAAAAAGAGACAAAAAAAAAAAGAACAGAATAAATAATGTAATATGTAGCAGAACGTGGCCGAATGATTTACGCGTTCCATCTCGCATTCGACAGGGAGGCTTCATAAATCGTGACACCTGGTTCTTGTTATAAATTTGGACAAACCACATCGTTGTTCACCATTGGCCACACGCACACAACATGTAGCTGCAGCCTACATTTTTACATCTCTTTCTCCCTCTCTTTTTCTTTTTCTCTTTCTCCTCCTACCCTTTCTCTCTCTCTCTCTCTCTCTCTCTCTCTCTCTCTCTCTCTCTCTCTCTCTCTTTCTGTTTCTTTCTTTCTTTAGTCCCTCGTCGACTTACGTCGATCGTATAAAAGGTAGTATATGTTAGCAGGTAACCGGCTAATTCTACCAGCCGGGTGGGGCATTAACGTTAAGGGGCATAAAGAAACGGCCAGTTACACCGAAACTTGTTCTCCGCGACTTGTTAACTTTCACGTCGCTATCGTAAAATCTCATTGGGACTAACGCGTCCGCGAATATCGCGTCGCGCGAACATATCATTGATTCTCTTTGAGAAAGGAAGGAGAAGGGAGTAGACTCATCTGAATACTGGGCCTTCCACTTTTTCTTACAAAGCTGCAACTCTGTTCATCTCGCGACAAGCTAAAATGTGAATACCGGTCACGTTTACGTATGTATATATATATATATATATATATATATATATATATGTATGCATGTATGTATATATTATTTGTCCAGTCGTATACAAATTAATAGACGACACTAAGAAATTTTCTATATTCTATTCGAATCTTTCGAAGGTTTGTTCGTTGATATGTTTGAATATTTTTTTCTTTCTTTTTTTTCTTTATTCGGATAACAAATGAACCATACTCTTTTCTTAGCCATACCCTCGAGAAAGTCAAAGCAATTTTTAATTTATCAGGAATAATGTCTTCTTTAAATGTTGATCATTCGTTTTGTCCCTTAGTTGCCCTTATACCACTCTTTCTTTCTTGCAAGTCTCGTTCTATCCCTGACAATATAATTACTTCGATCCTTCACGTACGTCAAATAAAGGATTAATGGGAAATACAAAACGTTTTTTTAGTGCCATTAAATTAAGATTCATCCGTTCATCGATGGGCCCACTCAAATTCGATCGAGACTCGAATTTTAAGTAGTCCAATGCTACAAACAAGAACTACAAAGTACGTGTTACATCAATTTCGAAAGAGGCCAAGAAGACATTCAATTCAGTTAATACAGTGAACGTGAGCGCTTACACATACACATGTGAAAAGTTAGAAAAGGAAACAAATACGAGTACGAACCCCCGTCAATTACGCTTTTTATTCGCGTTAAAACTCGTTGACCTTGCTGGAGACTCGTCTCGCGTGTCCTCCGCTTATCCTCCGCGTATCCTCTCTCGATTATCTTAACTGCTGTCTCGTCCTGCCAACGGCAAGAAAAATCAAAGACAGTTCGATATGTAACTCTTCAATGATTTTAGATATGCCGTGTATTGGTATTAATCAAAGTATGTAATAAATATGCTGGTTTGAGATATGTTTCGAAAGAGAAAGTTATTAAAACAACTACATCATTCAGAAATATAAAGTCGATATCAATCGTCTTACGTTCATATTTATAACCCAGTATTGTTTTAAGTTTTATTCAAAAAAGGAGACGATCTTATTTAATACTTTTTAGTGTTCCGATGTATAATCTTATTTTTACAATAATCACGATAGACAATTTTTAAAAAGACAATTATACGAATATAATATTTTCCCAGACATGCTAATTATTTTGTTTAAAACGATGAAATTCGTTGAAGTAACTCTCGATATATGTCTGAATAAATTCCATAGTAAGATCAAAATTCGTATATATTACTTTCTAGCTTAGCATTAACTTCTTGTTTTTTCTTTTTTCCATGCAGATTAAGTCACATACATGTGTCTACGTTAAGATCTATCAATGTCAATTTTTTGACAAGTTAAATTGCTATAAAATGATCGAGACAGCAAGAATGTGTCGTTCATCATATTTCCATGACTCATTAGGTATGCAGCGAATCTACGATGAGCCCGATTTGTAACGACAAATGTGATCGCGATATTAAGACTAACGTGAAGAAGCCTCAAGGCAAATTTGATGGCGACTTCGATGGCGACGACGGGACGAGAGACTACCGTCTTAACAACGAAGAGAAGCCACTCCCTTTGCTTTCTTCGCCTCGTTTCTTCTTTCCATCTGGTTTTATTATAATTTCAGGTAACTTCGTCTCGACGGTACGTATTGTACATTCGCACCAACGAATCTTTCCTGTTTTAATCTTGCAACCACATTACGATCAGCATAGTCCTTTGTAATTCGAGATAATTCCTTGGGTATGCAGATAATAATAATGCGTTCGAAGGACTTTGTATATTCATTCGATGATAAAGATTTATAAGTAATATATTAGCTTATGCAAAGATTAAAGATATTAAAAAAAAAAAAACAAAAATCAAATGAATATAATCGCATCGTTATCGGCACACGATATAAATAATAGTAATAATAATAATAATAATAATAATAATAATAATAATAATAATAATAAACTAAACAGGAGTATTTAATATCGAAAATACAAGTGAAGCAACCTGGAAATGATATGATTCTTTATATTCGTATAAATGAAGGATCGAGCGCATGGATATAAATTTCTCTGAAGCAAAAAAGTCGGAAACCGGTATAAGAGAGGAAGGTGATGCTTTTGTGATAATAAAAAAACAATACTGGTCGCGACTTCTCGGCGTTTTCCTTCGAAAAGGTCAGAGAAAAAGAGAGGGCAAGTAAAGAGTGGGGTAATTGCGCGAAAGAAGAAATAAGGCGCAAAGAATGTGAATCGCTCGAGCGTCCTTACGCTTATGATTTTGCCCGTTTGTCTCGTCTTCGTATAATTCGAGTAAATTTTTCCTACCCTTCGTCTCGCTTTCTCTCTCTCTATGTCTCTCTTTGTCTCTCTCTCTCTCTCTCTCTCTCTCTCTCTCTCTCTCTCTCTCTCTCTCTCTCTCTCTTTCTCTATCTCTCTCTTTTTTTCTGTATCTCTATAGTCTTCGTTTCGCTTCGTATAATTTAATCTCTCGGTACATTTATTTTATTCGTTCTAACGAGAAGTCGACTTCAATAAAATACAATAAACATTAGGCGATGGAATTTAATACTATATCGTATACATATCTCCCATATTATATTACAAATATAATATCATATACGATAATAGTTCAGAAATAACTGTTAACTAAAAAAGAAGAACTTGCTTTAAAAATTAGAAAGCTATATATATTATTTAAAAAATTTTTCGATAGTTTACTTACTTCCAAAACTTGATAATTTTAATCTAAAGTTAGAATATTAATTCACAGTCGAAAAGACGATTAATTCGTCTGAGATTCTCGTTCGGACAAGAAACGCTTTAATCGAGAACGCAGAACAGATCGAGCAAGAAATTCGTAAGCAGTATGTTACTTTTCGTTAATGAATTGTGTTTGGTTCCTTCTATCGGGCAAGGAAGGTTAACCGCAATCAACGATATTAGATGGTTCGGTACCTAATCGCGGTCGCGCGATCTATTCTTCAACACACCTTCGTGTTTCCTTTAGTTTCCAATACATTAGCTCGCTTAGATTAAGGAAGGTCATCCCGTATAAATACGTACAAGAGAGATAGATAGGTAGATAGAGAAAGAAAGAGAGAGAGAGAGAGAGAGAGAGAGAAGAACAGCTGGGATTAAATATGCCCTGCTATATTAAGCACGCTCTTGAGAATCTGACTCCCTTGAATATCGAGGGTCTGTTCTTAAGCATAGAAACTAATGAATAATTCTCCTTTATTAATGTACAAAGAGACCCATATAATTAGCTGGATGGTAATCTTCGATATAAGGAAACGTCAAGTCCTTTGTATTTGAAGGGAGAAAATGAAAGAAAACTTTGACGATCATCTTAAGAATTATTTTCTTATTCTGTCGATTAGTAAATCCTTATGTTCTGTCATTACATAGAAAAGGTAATGTCAAATTCAGTCGAATACAAAGTAGTTCGCTTTTAGCAAAGTGTACTTTCTAGCATGGTATTATTAAATTGTTTCTTTGATCTCGAAATTAATCAGAAAATATCGCATACAACACAATTGTATTTTTATCTTTTCGAATTTTTATTTGTATCTTTTCGAATGTTGTTAACACAGTGACAGACACTACACACAAACAGAACAAACGTTTTTCTAACGAAGTAATTAATGCAAAAGTTTCTATCATGGCTACTTCCTTTCCATAAGTTTCTCATAAACACGAGTTGTTATTGCTACTTCTTTTACCATCTTTGTTACCTTCCTATGCATTTGATCTTTCGTAAGAGAGAAAAAATGCTAATATTTTTTACTTACCGGTAAGTGAACCAGTTACCAGTAAGGTAATAAAAAATATTAGTTCTTTCCCCTTCACTCTCTCTTTCTTTCTCTCTCTTTCTCTCTCTTTCTTTCTCTCTCGGGAGTACTTTGGAATTCTAAAACATCGGCGAACCTTTTTTCTCCACGTCTTAATCGCTTAAGCGTGATTTTCACTTTATTTACACCTTGTATACACACGACAGAGGCTCATCGCCGCCGTAGACGTTACTCCCGGTAGAAGGGGGTATATATTTCCTCTGCATTACCCTAAATGCGAATATCGGAGGGTCGGATTATACCGCGGGAACTCAACGCGTATAATTTTCTTCGTTGAATATGCAAGGAAAGATACAAACAGAGAGAGAGAGAGAGAAAGAGAGAGAGAGAGAGAGAGAGATACCTCTACTACATCCTAGAGACGAGCAGCAATTTTTCACGAGAGGTTAAATTCAGACGGACCGTAAAACCATTATAATTTTGACTGTATTTTCTTCCTTCTCTGCTCACCGTTAGAACGAGTTACGCGATTAAAATTAACATCCCGTAATATAATTAATCGAGGCTTTTCATTTTTCTTTTTTTTTTCTTTTTTATCCCTCGAGTTATTATTTTCGAATGAATTTTCAAAAGTCGCGATTAAATTTTGATTTTCGATTTACCCTTTGAAAGAAATGAATAAGATGTAAAATAAAGTAACCCTCTTTTTCCATCATTTACAAATTCATTTCGACGCGAAGAAGATCACGTGAGCGTGAAAAAGGATCCGACGATAAAATTCCAAAGAGTCCTATTTCATCATCGTAGGAGATATCGTTCTCATACGTATATATTGAAATTGCTGAATAGAAAAACGTCGAGATCTAAAACTCGCCTTAGCGTTATTCCTTACGGATGATAAAATGCGAAAGAAGATATCTGGTTTGACACGTTGAACGTCGTTCTTAAGGGTCTTATAATGAAATTTTAGATTTCGTTTAACCCACTAGGAATATCAAATTTCTAACATCACGAAATCATTGGGGCAAACGATGATAGACAAGGACATCCAAAAATCAAACAAATTTGCAAAGACACGGCTAGCTTTCCATAGAAAGATTGTTTAGAATATCTGCTAAAGCGTTAACTTTGCCAATCTATACTCAATCATGGTAACATTGTATTATTTTTATGTATTCTATACGGTTTAAAATTGTTAATACTAATCGTATGTGGGAATTTATTGTCTCGAATGAAATTTCTTCTTTTTCTTATCCTTTTTATCAAATTTTTCTTCTGAAAGTTTATCTAGGTTGGAAAACCTGTTCGTCGTATTCTAGTAAAAGATCATCGAGGTTGAAAATACTATGAGATTTTTTTTCGTGTTTCTTTTTTTATGTCTGTAATACCTTCATGAAATTCAAGCTGGAAGTTCTGCTTTTTCCGGTTAGAAAAGGTAACAGAGATGCGTTCGCATAAAAGTGAAGAGTTACTACTACTTGGTATCTCATATACAGAATATATATAGAACATATACACATAGACATGGACATGGATAAACTCGTTCGAATGGAGACGTACGTAGTTGCCGAAAGGGACGAGTTTCTCCTGTTCATAGTACGCGGTCGAATATTCAAATTCCGATGAAACTCCGACGTGGAAATTTTGCTGATCCCTTTAGGGCACCGTTAGAGTCATTACTTGGTTTACAGTAATAGCGTGGCTTACAATAATAAGCCCTACGTGCAAAGTTTATTCCCAGCCGCAAATCTGTTGTTTGATTCCTCCGGCACGAGCTTACATTGGGCGTTTGTAACTTTCGGCTAATTAAGCAACGTAGCTTCGCGTTAATTACATCGACGAGAGTTCCTCATTGCGTGAACCTTGACATGAGTAAAACGCGGAATCACTAGGTAAAGATTTTCTTCGAAAAAGGTTACAAAGGAG
The DNA here is from genome assembly GCF_014466175.1 of Vespula pensylvanica. NCBI lineage: Eukaryota > Metazoa > Arthropoda > Insecta > Hymenoptera > Vespidae > Vespula > Vespula pensylvanica. The sequence goes on from NC_057686.1 coordinate 14,651,847, forward strand.
TAAACTGTTCGGTTTATCGATTAGAACGATAATATCAAATTAAATGTGGAATGGATGAATTATTTATTAATTCAAATTGCATATGGATTACTTCTATTTCTTTTTTATCATGTTTTTATAATATCATATTTACTATAAAAAGCAAAAGAAGATGTTGTTATTCTTTATTGTAATATGTCCCAATTCGATCTAACGTGATTTCAATGAAATCGAATGTCAATCATTTCCTTTTCAAATTCGATATCCTTCAAAAAAATCAAAATGCCTCGTTGGTCGATCCTTACGAGAAAAAAGTCCTTCAAATCTCTGGAGGATTTCGATTTGAAGGTGGCGATAGAAATTTTTCACGTTTCGACGTTATCTAAGCACGTCGAATTACGTGGTACGTCCGAGCTGAGCGAACGATTTGAATATAAAATTCCCGATTCATCATGCATGCAAAACCGGAAAACAAACAGAGTGAAAATGGAACTTGGGGTATGTCGGGCCATTATCCTGGGATCTTATTGATTCTTATTATGCAGCGAAGCGTGCTGGAATAATCTATCTTGTCGCGAGTATACGCCACTTGCCGGTAATCGAAGGAAAACAATTTTGGATCGCAACATAATCAAACAAGAAAGTTAATGCTGAACACGATCGCTTTTTCTAATCGTCCAATCAAATTTTCCAGTTTCATTCGACCGGATGAAAACCTCCACCTTTTTTTCTTTCCTTTTTTTTCATTTCATAATACGGAAAGGTACTCACTCTGAGAGTCTCCAGTTGGGACCGCACGAATTCCGCTCGGCTGGCAACGTCGGGAATCGCCACAGGAAACGAACCCATGTACTGAAAATAGATAAATAAATAGATATTGATGTTCCGAATTTTGTTGAAAATTTGCTAGAAAAATGATATCTTACGATTTCGAAAAAGTCCAACATTTTTTAATTTGATAATTACATTTTGAATATAAATAAAAATTATATACAAATATGGTAACGTATCTAAAACACGTATATGTACGTATTCGCGTGTCATGATAGAGGATGTAATGTTAATCAAAAAGAGAACAAAAATTTCACGTAAGGTACGATTTCAGAGATCTCATAAATTCGATATAATGGCGATAGATAGACGCGAGCGCGAACACAGTTCGGTGCACGGAGCAGTGAAGCACAGGAGGCAGTGGGAGAATTCGAGAAAGTGATGCGCGATGTAAAGTCATATGGTGCTTGTAACGATCATGGGAGGAGGAGGAAACCAATAACCCCGTTCGAATTATTGAGCGAGTATACGAAAGCTCGAGCAGGCTTCGAACCCTCTCTATCCGAGTTTTCATTGGTTTATTTCTTATTTGAACGAGCACAGTGATTGAACGAGAGAAAAATCAATAAAAATGAATTTTTCAAATATTACTTATTTTCACGGTTAAAGTTCATGAAGATAAAGAAGTCAAATTAAAAAGGACATCCCTGACATGTTCTCTATGTCTTGTCCTTCTTTTTATTTCTTTATTCTTTGTTCTTTCTTTCTTTCTTTCTTTCTTCTTCTATTTCTCTTAATCTTAATAAAACATATCGCAAACAAACGTGTGTCTGTTCGATAAAAACTTAATTATCGATTAGGTGAAATAATTGTGTTTCAAGATCCACAGGGAATTCCTTTGGAGCTAGAGACTTGTGGAACAATAAAAAGAACCCTACCTAACCTACGACAAGAATTTCATTTCCCTTTTTCGCTCAGAGAAGATTTTGCTCACCGGTACCAGCCATCCTTTTTCTTTTCTTCGTAGAACTGCCATTTCCTTTCGATAGTCAATTTGGTTCACGATCATTCGTGTCCTCGGAGAAAAGGAATAAAAGAACGAAGAAGCTTGGAAATTTCGTTTACTTCCTTGACCAAGACGATTCCTTTTGTCACGATTATTTCGGATTCCAATGAAAATGTTCCTACTGTATTTATTCATGCGAATTTTATTTTCCTATCCTTTGTGCATGCTCCAATGGAATTCAAAGGAGTTAAAAACAGTGATATGTATACGAGGAGTTCTCTGCAAAGAAGACAAGTATCGCAAATAACATGTGCGAGTGACGTTTTATCGTGTCGACAGAAAAGAATGATAGAAAAGAGAAAAAAAGAAAGAGAAAGAGAGAGAGTGTACTCGAAAAGCGAGAATACGTGAGGTGATCCGGTAGATATTACCATTCCTTTGCGATATGAAAGATTTTATTCGATACATTCGAATATTAATCATGACGAATTTATTCTTCTCCGAGAAGAAAAGAAATTAGTTACTTTTTCATAAGTATGAATAAAAATAATCGAACTAACGAGAATAAAATTCTTAACGTGAGGAAATGAAATTTTAACGAACAAAATAATAAAAATAATAATAGCAATAACAACAACAACAATAATAATAAAGCTTTTTCCATTAAAATTAAAACAAATGTACTGTTCTGGTTCTATCAGTTTTCATTTGCAGCGCGTATCAAATTTCAAAGCCTGGATAGATTAATCCAATATAGCTTAATTATTATCGGATTAAACTATATTCCAACGCGTAGAAACGTCAAAGAGGACAGGCAAATAATAGTCGGTAAGAAATATGTCGGGGTTTCACACGCATATAAATCTCGATGTAACGAGCGTTGGAAAGATAAGGAAAGTTGGCTCGCCTCGAGAGAAGAGAAAAGAGGATGGCCAAGAAAAGTGGCGGAGGCGAAGGGAGAAAGGGGCAGTTTCGTGTTTCGAGCGTGGGCATTGGTCTTTCTCGGTCAAACGCGTCGTCCGACGATTAAACGGTCGATAAAAATAGCGACCCTCCTTATAACGACAATAAATAAAAGCCCGGGGGGTAGATTCCAGGGTCGCAATAAATAACGGTACCGCGTGCAATTATGTTGCGCTTTGGTCCAACATTACGCGAACGCGTTTCCTTCGACGATCTGCTTCATATGTATGAACGTGAATACATACTTATCTATAGAGGATATGCTTACCATGTTTATCTATAGTATCGATAAAAATCGATTCGGTATATAAAAATGAATTATAAAAGTTTTTCTAAATATTTTTATAGATATTGCGTTCAGTTAGCTCAATTACAATTACATAAGTTACAGTTATATATGTACATATATCCGAATATATTACTTTGAAAGCAAAATAACTGTATAGTCTATAACAGTATGGTATAGATTAGATAAGACAAATGTTATTAATGATTATAAACTTTTCTTTCGATTATTTTTCATGTTCCACTTATTTCTAGAATTATATCCACGAATTATTACGATTCATCCTCTATAGATTTCTCCGTACCTACATATATATGCAAGCAAAAGAGACAAGAACGAAATTAACGATGTAAATAAAACACTGTATAACTCCTCTCTAACTATAAATATATGTCAGCTATGTATCCGTGACGCACCGGTTCGTCCTTCGCGTTCATCCCCGTTATCGGAGATTCCGTGCCTGCACCTATCCTTTTTCCTACGGTCATGCATGCGATTAGAAAGGCGCATACAAGAAACTAACGGATCTACTCGATCGAGTCTGATCTCCTAGCCGCTTTCTCGATATCTTTTAGAGATCCCTTTCAAAACTATCGTTATAATCTACGTCATGTTTTCGAACGTTTCGATGGGAAAGAAATAAAAACAGAAAAAAGAAATAAAAAATCTTTTAAACGACCGGCAACGTCGTTTCTTTATTTTGTAATCTTTAAAACGTTTCAAAAGGGCACGTATGTCGACCTTTTTTCTAATTTCCTGAACAATCGAGGATAAAATACGCGTTGGGTGAAAACGAGCGACGAATACCGTAGTAGCTTAGTAACGTAGAAACGTTAGAAACGCGCTGCAAATCGACGTCGAGAATTTTAATTAGAAATCTCTCTCTCTTTCTCTTTCTCTTTCTCTCTCTTTCTAACTAAATCCGATATGAAATTTCCAGAATTTCAGGAAAAAACAAAGAGAAGAAAAAAGCGAGAAAGATAGAAAGAGAGACTTTACGATAAGGGCAGGTAAAACAGAAATATTTACGAACTGATAGAACATGACCCGCGTTTCCCTTCGTTGAGTTTATAATTTCCTTCTGGTACAATCTATCGCTTTCCTTACGTATGTTGCAGCAATCAACGGTGTTGGTATGTTTCAACGTATTACCTATCATACCAATACATATATATGCACATATTTATATATTTATATATATATATTTATATAACATAGTAATATAATTCTCGATTTAATCCTTTCGAATAATTTTCATTGTTACATATTATCGAATCTCTCTGCTGTGAAATATTTTTTGAAAATCGTCATGATTTTTCCAGATACCTTGCATCATCAATATAACACATCGTAATATCGATCCTAAAGCATACAAATAAAATTCATTTTATGAAAACTTCAATACGATCGAATTCAAATATTTATTTTACGATTCATATCATTTGTTAGTTTATAATACTTGGGATAATAATTCTTTCGTGTCGATGAATTTTGGGCAAAGTCGATGAAAAAAAAAATAAAAAAGATTTAATATCGATATTATTGATGTTGTATTAACAATCAGTTGATAACAATGATCGATTTACATCGTTGCACGATACTTCTCGGAATCGTACAATTACATTCGAATTATTTTTTCATACTGTCTCTCACAAAGGAATTATATACGTTCAACGATCATGCAACATGAATCATGGTACATGTTTGCGTTTCAGTCGACTCGTGGTCCAACTTACATATACACCGTTAATCTCAGCGAATATAGATATGTAGAGAGTAGAAGAATGCAAAAGGGAAAAGATTTTCGAATGTAATAGACCATTGATAATACCTGTTTGCATAATAATCGTTCCGATTAGGAAATGCTGGTAAAGTATGGTGCTCATTAATTTTATTACTATCTATAATATATCTATCATATTATCTATAAACATTATTGTCTATAATATAACCTATAATAATAAATATCTGTATCGATTCATTTCGAAAGAAAAAGAAAACGAATATTTAATAAGAACCGATATAATTAAAACAAAATTAATTCACAAAGCTAATTGTATTTCTTCTATTAATTAATATCAAAGGGATCAATTTTCAAACGGAAAAAAATTTCGCGAGAGTATTTTCAAGTTTTTTATTCTCTTGCGAATTTTAATTCACGTACCACCATGTGGATCGAAATTGCGAGGAGTCTTTTTTCACAATGAGCAGGAACGAAGTAAATAGGTATGCAAATTTCAGCAGAGTGCGATTCCTCTGGAAAAGAAGAAAGAAAGAAAAAAAGAAAGACAAAAGAATCGTATAGCCGTCTCACGGTTTAATAAAGGCCGAATAACAGGTTGCATGATTAACGTGGAATGCGATTACTTTCACTTTTTATGAGTGGCAACCTCTTTCGACAATCTCCAACATAGTTCTCTCATAATCGGATAAAATGATGTGGGCTGGGAGGGGAGAGAGAGAAAATAAACGTGTGTCTACTGGTAAGAAGATAATAAATTTTTAGAGAAGAGAGTTAATTGCATCGACAGATTTATCGAGCGGACTGATAATTGACGAAGATGCGATTAGATAAACGCATAAGTATTATTTATTCTCTCGCGTGCGAACGTTTGTCATTCTAAAAATATCTACATCTTTTTCTGATCGTCTTGTGAAAAAAATAATGGGACGTAAGATAGGGTCAAACGATAGCTACTAGAATTTCATCTCACGTACGTATAACTATTTACTATGTATTACTATACATAGAAAGATATTGTAGAAGGATCAAAAAGTTTGATGTATGCATGATAAAAGATAATGAGAAGGTTCACGACAGGTAAGTTTAAAAAACAACGTGAAATCTTGAAAAGGAGTCGAACTTTGCCAAGTTGTTACAGAGAAAGCACAAAGCGTACAGAAGAAACGAGCATTATCCTCGCAAATGATCTAGCGTTATTTTCAACGGATGTATTATGATCTAATCCGTACGATGCATTAATCAAACCTTTTATATGAAATACTGGTTACGCAAACTTCGCTTGATTTACTCGCACGAGGAGTAATTGTGGTTACATGCATGAACTCTTGGATCCTTTCTCAAGGAAATAAGATAATTATTTCATTGGAGAAGAGAGTGGGAGATACGATCGGTCGAGCTGGTGGTACGAATCGAGCATAGAGAATATCTTTGCACTGCGAAAGATATCATCGTGGAGTACTCATTAACGCGTTTATTACTTGTGCGTGTCTCCGTCTACTTATTCCTTTTCTCCTTAAGCTGTACGTACGTTTTTCTTAGGAAAAGAAGAAACAAAAGGCCGGATAGAAAGCGATAATATTTACAATGCAATTAAGACTCGTTAGAAAAGCTACGCAGGACAATTTAAACGTTTCGTCGTTGAGCCGTTAATTAAACATTTAAACATTCTCTCGTCCGTTTCTGTTCTTTTTTCTTTTTTCGGAGGGACTGGTAGGGGTAGAGGGAGGTTTATTCTTTTTCCTTTTTTCTTCTCTTTTTTTCTTTTATTCTTTTCTTTTCTTTCTTTTCTTTTCTTTCTTTTTTTTTTTTTTGGTTTTGACGTGCCATCGAACGAGGTCGGAGCATCTTTTCTCAAAGAAACACGCCATGTACATATATTCTGTCGAGATATTAATTACGTTGGAATTTCACGTTACTTTACCTGGAAAACGATTTAACGAGCAGGTGCCAGCACCAAGCACCTTGCAACATGCTTGTGTTTTATATCGCTTGCAAATCAAACCTTTTCAACGTTTAATATTCGTCCCCGGTTGCAAGTATTCTTGACTTTCGTGCCTTCTTGATCAAGCTAAATTATACGCGCGTTTTTGGAACGACTTTGTAACGTCGAACTCTCAACGATCGGTTCGATCGAATGTGATTTACGATTCGTCTCGAGGTAAGGAAGGCTCTCTCTTATCTTATATGAGAAAAAAACGCTATAAAGCAATTCAAAATGTTTATACCTATGTACGTACATGCATATATACATTGGTGCATACGCATATATGCTTAAATGATACGAGTAAATATTCGAAAGGATCGTAATAAAATTTTTCTCAAAGAATTTCAAAGAAATTATGATGTATTAGAATAACAGAGCCCACCTGTACACCGTTGAATATAACGAGAGTAGCCTCTGGCATTTTGACGTCCGTGTATTCCACCATCCCCACCATCTTTATTTGTTTTCTCCTTTTCCTCCTCTTTCTGCACCAACACTCATTCTCTTTATCCTCTCTCTCTCTCTCTCTCTCTCTCTCTCTCTCTCTCTCTCTCTCTTTTTCTTTCTCTCTCTTTTTCTTCGTCTTGTCTTCCAAGTGGTTTTAAATAAATCTCAATTATCCGTCTTCTTTAATTGCACATTTCGTTAATTGCTCGATGTTTCGTGCGCCAACGATCGACGTAACGTCGAGAATGTATCGAGAGAAGATAAGCATCGCTTCTTCCTTCTTCCTTCATCCTTACTAACGATCACGAAGCAACGACGAAGCTGACTTTCACCATCTTTCGCGATAAAAGATCGTTTCTTTTCGCCGACGATATTTCGAATCTCAAAATATCGTCGGAGAACGTTCGATTTTGGACTTCGATATTTTGAATAAAAAAGTCGTGCATCCGTCGATCAAACTTTTCTTCATTTTTCGTTTCGATTCGATACGCTTAGATAAAAAATTTATCAAGATAACCTGCAAGATCGACAACGATTGTTCCTTTTAACGAATTAATGGAAAAATAAATTGATAGAATGTTTTCCATATTGTTTCATATAGTTTTTGAAGTATTTTTATACGCCCATGATTTATCGGGAGTCAAAGAAACGCGGCTGTCAATCTAAAAAAAAAGGAAAAAAGAAAAAGAAAAACAAATTTCATCGACAATTAATCGATTTCACCGGTCTCTGCTAACAATTTAATGGACTTTTCTGATTTCAGCTTTCAAATTAAAGCTTAAACTCTTTGAACCGTTCAATCACGCGTTCACGTTTGGAAATACTCCTTTGGTAAATGATATAGCAAGTCATAGAAGTCAAGGACGATAGTCTATATGACTTATATAATATTGGAACGAATAATGGATACATTTCAAATTGTTTTACAAATATTTGAATAATTTGAGTATCTCCTTTAGAAAGAAAAAATTAAATAAAATATTTGTCTAAAATTCAAAACGAACAATCAATGACCCGAATTAATGAGCTAATTTACGATCGAATAAAAATAAATCGGGTGATCGCATAGGAAAAAGGAAAAAATCATAGGCTATCTGTTCCTCTTTTTTTATTATTTAAACGATCCGATTATCGAAGCGAACACTTTTCTCTTCTTCTCTTCTCTGTCATCGTTCACTGTCACTCTCAGGCGTCCGTGAGAGATCAAGTAGAACAGGCAATACTTTCTCACGTAGCAAGCGTCCGTAACCTGCAGTTAACGATTCAAGAGCTCGTTGCGCTCTACGCGGTGACAGGTGGAATCTTTCGGAAGGTAAGAACGATTTAATCAATGTCACTGTGAAATATAACGTCGGGAAGAAGCTATGATAAAAATAATAAATAAACACGTTAGAGTTTGCATCCATTCGAAATCAGACACACGTTAGTTCCGTCTTGAACATTTTTTTTCGTTGCACGGTTAATCTTGCTTTTGAAATTATTAAACGAATACCGAAGAACGATAAATAGCGATAAGGATTTAATGAACGTTTTAAATATACATAAATCTCGAAGGAAATAAATTATATTAACACGAGAGAGAGAGAGAGAGAGAGAGGGAGAGAGAGAGATAGATAGAAAGAGAGAGATAACGAAGCGTGGACAGCTGCTTTTTATTTATCCCAAAGGAATGACGTTTCTCATAATCTCGAAACGTCGAAAATGAAAATGTTGCTTCTCGTCGTATTCTTCGTTATTCGATATCATCTCAGATAAAATTGCATATGATGCTTGAGTTGATATATTCTTGATCATGGCTAGACGATCACGTTGCAAACGCCATGACATTTTCGCGATTCGACGAGCCTCGTCCTTCGAGAATCTCAGCGCGAGATATACCGAACGTGCATGGCATTTAATTTAACCCTTTGCTTCCTTACTTTTCCGCTTTCTAATATCGGCGAAACAAAGATAATCTATTCTTCTCCCGAAGGATTTACTTCTTATTTTTCTTTCTATTTTCTATTCTCTCTTTCTTCTTTCCTCTTAGAGTAAGAATATACAAGCAGGAATAACGATGAGCAAGATCTCAGAATAACGTGGTTTTCCACTATCCCGTAATCCTCATTAAACCGTGACTCATGGGAGAGAAGTAGATATACAGGGTGAACGGTATAACTCGATTTATCAAAAGTTAAAATAATTTGTTTAACAATTTCCATTATCGATGAAGTTCCTAAACATTTGTTCTTTGCTTCTTTCGTGATTTATAATAAAATATAACAAGTCGATCGTGTACTGACACGTTTCTATCTTAATTTTCAAATTCTTTAAATTATCAAGATAAATAAAATCGATCAAGTTGTATAGTTCACCCTATATATATTTAATTCAGTCCGCGTGACTCCTTCGCGATTCCGTTCACGATCTCTCGCGAGTCGTATAATCCGAAGATTCGTTCGACTCCCACGTGACTTTTCAAAACGAAGTGGACGAGGAAGAGATTATTCGAGAAATTCAAAAATTTCTCTTTAGATTAATGCAAAAACGAAAGAGGAAGAAGTCGCTTTCTCGTCTCGTGCGCGAAGATGCTTTTGATTTATCGACCGGTCGATCGATTTATACGCGACGATCGCGTGCGGCTCAAGGAAGAAAAAAAGAAAGGAGGAGAGAGACAGAACAGAGACAGAGGTAGAGACAGAGACAGAGACAGAGACAGAGATAGAGACAGAGAGAGAGAAAGAGAAAGAGACTTGTTCTTGGCTTCCAGCAGATCGAAATCGACTTCTCTTCTCTCTTTTACTCTCGTTGGTGAGCAGTTAACGGCGAACAGATCGGATAACCCTGCGGCATAGATCACTTGCAATGATGCATACCTGCCGACGTGATTTCATCGACGACCTAAATCGCTCTATCGACTCTTCTCGAATTATTAACAAGTATCTTTTCCAACCTGGAAACGTGTCTTTGAAATCTTTCGAAAAAAACTCAATTAAATCTTAGTCCTATGAACGTTATAATACTTCGAATAATTATATAATGATAACGTTTATATGAGACAAACAAACATTTACAAATCGTACAATTTAAAGTGAAACATTTACAAAGTAAAGTTTCAATTTTAAACTATTTATGAGTTCCTAGGTTCATTCTGTTATATTTTATATAAAAAAAAAGGATTCCTTTAATAACTATCATCGATATCTAGGATAAAAGTAATACGTATTACGTGATACTTCGATTCTCGAGAAGAGTAGAATCTTAGAAATAAACTGGTGAAACGAAACCTGATCGAAATGGGAAACATACCGTGACTAGAATCGTGTAACGAATAAATAATGTTTCTATTAAATCCTGGAAAAATAGCGAGTACAATTGTTGAATGCAACGAGTTCATTCAAATGTTCATCGTTCGATCGGAATTTCGTTTTTGTAAATCTCCTTGAAAAATATCGTCGATATGACAACGTTATCGTTATCGGCATTAACACATAAACAGGAATAGTAGGATGAACGGCAAGTGAATGCGCTAAAAATTGATTTCACTATAAACAGCAGCACATCGAGTGAAATCCACTGACAATGATAATGAAAAATGACGCGCACTCATCTGCAGAACGAGAGCATTTGACTTTCACTGCACTTGCCAAACGCATTAATCGCCACCCACGTACGTAACTCGTTAGCCCTTGAATCAACGACATCGAAAAAAAAAAAATATATATATATATATAGATCTCCAAAAATATTCATTGGATCGATATTCTCGGAATATCGTGTCGAACGAATTAACAATAAATAAAATCAAAAGGAACGTTTCGAAGAGAAAAATAATTTCCATGAGGAAGAACTAAATAACGTATTTCACATTACGGAAGAAGGAAACATCTTCATCTTACGCGTCGCTGACACACTCGCGACGAAAACGGCACTTGTCCGTAGACAGAAAGAAAAAAGAGACGAAGGATAGAAGAAGAAAAGGGAGCAAAACGAAGAACAAGAAGAAGAAGACGAAGACGAAGACGAAGAAGAAGAAGTAGAATAAGAAGAATAAGAAGAATAAGAAGAAACGTCAAGAAGACGTCGAAAGCTCGCTCGTCGACTTTATCGGTGTTCCTTTCTCGAGGATCGAGCCGTCTCGTAGAACATAGAGTGGAACGAAGAGAGTAAACAAAGAAGAAAGAGTAGAAAGGAGAGAAAGGGATAGACTATAGTTGGCGATGAATAGAGTCACGCGTTATCGGGTGCAGGCTTACTCTCACACGAGGTTTCGTTTCGCGCGTACGCTAAGTGCCGTGCGTGCGTAATAAGGCACTGAAGAGGCCTGCTGGCCCTACTCGCCTTCCCTACCACGTTCTTCCTCTTGGATGAGAAGAGAAGGAGTATGGGAACAAAGTAAGCAACAACAACGACGACGACGACGACGACGACGACGACGAGGGGCCCGCGCGTGCGTCGCTTTCTCGATGCGTTTCGTTCTAGCTAACGTGCGCATGCACACAAACGCACATCTACACATACGTCACAAGGTCGACCGCGTTGTTCGAGAATTCCCTACCTTCCTTTTCGACCCTCTTCTTCGTTCCATGGGCCCTCTCGAACGATCGGGCCTCCCTCCCTTTTCTACTCCCTAGCGCACTCTGCTTCCGACTCCTCTTAAGATTTCGTATTTAGCAGACACTTGGTATATCCTCCTTCTCCGAAGAAATAATAGCGTGACGGAAGAATGAAAAAAGGGGGAAAAACGATTCACTGTTTTTGAATTGAATATACAATGACGTTAATCGCTTGTTAGAATTTGTAAAAAAAATATTCTTTCAAATATGCTGACCGCAAGTTGTTTCTTCTTTCCTTTTCTTTTTCCCTTTTTTTTTATGGAAAGTCGTATTTCTTCTTTTCTTTTTTCTTTTTTCTTTTTTCTTTTTTTGGGTCATATGAAAGTGGCTTTGAAGAATGTTCGAGGCTATAATATATAAGGTAGGTGTATTTTTGAAAAAATGTCTCCTCACAAAATTTGTCTTCTTTAGAATTCTCGACCTTTTTTGCATTTTATTCGGAGAAATTTTGTATACGCTCGCTCGAAACTCATGAAATTTTCATTTTTCATTCAAACGTTCGCGACGTCGCGTCACTATAAAAGACTTAGATAATTTTATAAGATATGGAAGTCGCTTTGGGTATGTTCAATGGTATTCCGTTCGTTTTTAGCCAATTCAGTGGCTAATCGTGAAGGGTCCAAAGTCGTTTGTGGATGATACAGGGACCCTTCCGAGATTCCAGGAGTATAGGTCATCTTCTTAAATTCCGAACCCTCAAGATACGATCGTGAAACGTGCTCCCGTTTATTTTTTGTGGAACGCCCTACCGTTTGTTTGACGATCTCTAATACCAATGAGAGCCCTTATTATACATAGCCCTATTTTAGTTATAAAACATGTTTCCAAATGTCAATACAGAAGTATAAAAACTCTAAAGGGACTATTAAGTAGATTTCTTTCATAAACTGTTCTCTTTGTCCATTATATATATCCATCATTTATAAACTTGTTTCTGTATATATATATTATACATACACATATATACACATACAAAAGTCCATAAATGCATACTACCTGGTTCTGAAATTGACGGATAGGACACATAGCTACTGAGAGAATACGTGTCAATGTACTTTTAAACATTGAAGAATGAAATCGTAGCAAACATAATTGACAATACCTATTTTTCTGTATAATCCTTGTTCACATACATACATACATACATACATACATACATACATACATATATATATATATATATTATTGTAACAAAATATGTTCTAATAAACGTACTTAAGTATATATAATTTTTTAGTCTCTCTATCTCTTTCTCTCTCTCTCTCTCTCTCTCTCTCTCTCTCTCTCTCTCTCTCTCTCTCTCTCTCTCTCTCTTCCTCTATCAGTTATCAAGATGAAAAAAGTTATGCGAGCAAGTAGAGAAGGAGAATAATAAAAGATATCTATGGTATGCGCCGATGATTTTTCGTAATCATCTCGGTTGCGTGATTAAGGACGATTAGAAGAAACGTTAGAAGGTGTTTTAAAGTCACGCGATAATCTTGGGAGGAAGCGTTATTACTCACTCGGCACTCGGTGCCGTGTATGCTTTAATGATTGACATCCATTAGTCGCTTAAAAATCATCTCGAAGATGAAGAAGAAGAAGAGGGCTCGCTCGCGCGTGCCCTTGGGCTTGAGCTTTGAAAATGTGATTTGCATATATGCAAATAAGGAGCGTAAGCCTGGCGCCTAAGTGCCGGAGCGAATCGCCACTCGCACGAGCGAACCACTGAGCTGAGAGTGATCGTTCACCTCGATCTGAGGATTACGATAATGCAAAGACAAAAAGGATTCCATTTTGAGCCGGCGAGCAATCGCTCGAGGTTATCGCAACTTCGACTCGATAAATCCTCCGTAGAACGTACGCTCGAAGCTCTTTATAAAGAAGACTCGGATGTTTCCTGCTCGAACGATTAATTCGTCATCCGAACCTGATATCAAATGTCGACGTAAACGAGTTCATTCGAGTAGTATACTTTCGTACAAATTTGATTACCTGTTTTACTCAGTTCGAATTACGACCCAACTCATATACCGCTTTCTACCGTCATCATTAATATTATCCACGTGTATTATAATTATATATTATTATCACATATATATTTTCAATGATTCCGTGCTTCCTGTTTTATTTAAATTTTGTCTAATCTTTCACAAATTCTATATCCAAAAGATACTAAGGAACATGTGTCAGTTATCTACTTAACATCTTAACCACGTAATAACTAACACACGTTATACAATAAAATACTATATAATGTTGTATATAGACAACGTTGTTCTTCGTATTGTTAAAAAAAGAAGCTAAACGAACATTCGTTCGAACATTCGTGTCGACATTCTTTCTAATTCTAATCATCAGCATGTTCATAAGTTCATATACTTCTCTTTCAATGCCGCAATCGATAAAATTCATCGTTTAGCGAGTCAAGATATACGAAGATACGGGGAGACCTGTTCATTCCTCAGAATCAAGTAAGCGAGACGAAGAAACTGAGCGTGAAAGGCTTTTTGCCCGCGCGTGCACACACGATCGTACGAGAAACGTCAGCACGCGCGTGAATTGCTCGTTCGAATGACGAAAGGAAAGAAAAAGAGGAAGGACATTATTTGTAGAAAAATCTAACCTACCCTACTCTTTCATACATAATTTCACTTTTCAGTTTAATCAACATTATTTTTATTTTCTTCTAAGCTTTCATCTTTCCTCAAAAATATATATTCTGATTCGTATATTCACGAAATATATGAATCGTAACTACGATAATAAATATTTGAATGTAGTATATATTTATATATAATAAAAAATAAATGATCATTCATTCTTCACGAAATAAAAAATATATTTTTGCATGCTCCAATTCTTTCGTTAGGGTTCATTTGTCAATCTTTGCAAGCTCTTATCAGGCAATATTTTTATTGAAAACAACTTAAATACTTTTTCGTGCTCTCTTTTAAAAAGTTGAAAGAAAACAGCTCCAAAAAGCAAGAAGTTGCTTTTATTTTTATTTTTTTTCCCTGTTTCTTTATGGTATATCGAAGTGTCATTTTATTTACCTAAAAAGATAAGCAGTACGTCGAAGCGATACCTCGTGCCACGACGATATAAGGAATACTCATGCGGTGCTATTTAATAACGTTGCCAGCGCGATAATCGATAACACTCGGGGTAGAGGCTAACCGCGAAAGAGTTACGTACGAAAGGCTACGTGGCTAACGGAGTACGACTCAACTCACGAGTCTCGAAAGAAAGAAAAAGAAAGAGAGAGAGAGAGAGAGAGAGAGAGAGAGAGAGAGAGAGAGAGAGAGAGAAATAAAACAGAGAAATAAAGAAGCTGCCGGCATATATTTTTTATACACGTGCGCTTAAAAAGACGGAAGAGTCTGGAGGCTTGTTCGCTCGATGACGAAAAATAAGAAGAGAAATATAAAAAAAAGAAGAAGAAAAAATAAAAGAAATGGAAGAGTAACGCGATACGCTGTTCGAAGCACTCGAAGCGAATAACGAAGTAAACCGAAAGAAAAGGAAAAAAAAAGAAGGAAAGAGACGAGGTAGGGTGGGTACATGGGGTGTGTTTATATCGTGGTAATTAAAGGTTAGCTCGATATGATATACCGAGATGCTTCTTTATAAATCTTCTCGCGTTGCTTCTTGCCGCACTTTTTTCAATCTTTATTCCAGCCAATAATCAATTGTGCACGCGCGCACGCTTAAAGAAACTCTCTCTCTCTCTCTCTCTCTCTCTCTTTTTCTTTCGTACAAGTGCGACAAGATTTACCGTTTATTCCCTTCATATAATAACTTATGCCTGAATAACCTTTCCATTTTTGCGAAATTCTTTTTTCGAAGTAGATAGCTATGTCATAATATATTTTGATTCGTACGTTACAATAGGCAGTATCATTGAGCGATCGCAACGTTTGTATATATCGAAGATATTAAAAAATTTTCTATATAAGAAATATGTGAATATATTTAAAGCCTTGATGAAAGAGGACATAATTATTATTATTTTGTAATAATTGTATATAATAAAAAATATTTTTTTTTTAACATCGTGTAATTTTTATCATCATTTCATAATGGAGAATTTTGTGTAATAAAAATATTATATTCGTATAAATCTAAAATCAAATATTCTTCATTTGAATATCATCATCCATATGTCATGTAGAAAAGGAATCTCGAAGAAATGAAAGGTCTACCCCCACCAGATGCTACGTGCTTGCATATGGGAAGAATGAGACAAAGAAATTCCTCCCGGAATGGTTCTCGCGCCACATGACGCACGACTCGGTCCGCATAGCGCGTTTAGAAAAATGATCCCGCACTCCAAGAGAAGTTCCTTAAGGCTAATCGGGTTTGAACATATCTACTGGACCTTTCCGTGAATAGTCATGGAAAGTGAACGAGTGGAAAATCCATTCGATTCGATTCGAGGCACCGACGAGCAAGAACGTTTCATGACTTTTATTATCGACGAGTCGGACGCACTATCCAAGAAGACCAGTTGCTTCCGTCGGTCAAATTTATTTAAAATTTTATCAAATATTTCATATCCTCTTATCGGGATAAAAAAGAAATAATTAATCTATTACCACAACTACAAGAAAGCGTATCGATCTATTTTATGAAATCAATTTTATCTATAATATTTCTAAATAATTAATCCTCGTATTAAGTTAAATATTCACTTGATACATACATTTTACAGTTCCTTTCTTTTCTTTTTTTAAGAACGAAGATAGAAAACAATTATCGTTAGATATATAAAATAAAATGTCCAGTTAACACGCAAGAAATCGCAAAAAGTTTAATGGTTACGAGTTAATTACAGTAGTAATTTTCTACTATGCTTTCGTATAAGAAAACCAGAAAACTATCATTGTCACGCTAGGAATGTTTAATTGATAATGGAAAGTAATGAGAAAATACTCCGTGAAAAATGAAGAAGTAAATGGTTGGCAGGTGGCAGGTGGAAAGGTGGGCGAGAAAATCGCAGTTTCGCACGTGCGCACGTCTGCTTCTCCACGGTCACGTGACTCACGCACAAGTTCGAAAGATCTTTCGCGGGAACGAGCAAACGTGTGCCGATCGCGTGCGAGCTCACGATCGTTGCGTTCGGAACCATCGATCGAAAGAGGAGAGAAAAAGAGATAATGGTTGGTCCGAAAAAGATGAGCTTGCCAAAGAGAGAAAATGGAGTTCGAAAAGAGAGAGAGAGAGAGAGAGAGAGAGAGAGAGAGAGAGAGAGAGAGAGAGAAAAGAAAAAAGATATAAAATCATACATGAAAATTACATACCCGGTGGGAGTTATGCTTAAAAGGCCTTCAACGAAACACTGTCGTCAGCTAAAAGCTTCGTATATGTCAACGTCATGTTCATGACATATCGTAACTTTTATATACGTATATACATAGAGATAAAATGAAAGAGAAGAGAGTAGCAACACGATTTTGCTGTAAAATTAGAGAAGAGTCATAGCCGAATTACCCAATGTGCAATACAATATGAAACATTTTCTACCGCTCTTTTGTATTTCGAGGAAACCTTAGTCGTGAATTTCCTAAATTCCTTCATGAATTTCGTTGGATTCCTCATATGTATATGTATATATTGTATATATATATATGGATTCCTCGTATGTATATGTATATACATATATATATATATATATATATATATATATATTTCGTAATATTTAGCAAAGTGTTCGAAAAAGAGAACAGTTATAGTGTTCTTTTATTCATTCTAATTTTGTTTTATAATAAAATAAAATAATAACGACTTTGCAGAATTTTATCTGGATTTATATGATTATTAACGATGAAACGATATACTTCATACTGAGTACATATATGCCGAGTACACTAAATGTTAAATAAACATTTACCTTAGCTCTGACGAATTTCTTCGAAAGCGGTTCTGCCATAATAGGTAGACATCACTTCCCATGGGATTGGCACCGTTTCCGGTATTTTTCACAGCAACGCCGAAGACATCATCGTAAAAGAACACATCCGATATCGAGTTTCACTCGTCACATCATATAACACGGTTACCACTTTATCCGTATTACGGATATTATACGTTGTCTCGACTAACGAAGTATCTTACCGGTTACGTACACTTCATTCGGTCACTTTTCTCTTGTTTTTGAATAAAAACTTCTTCATTATAACATCCTGTCTTCTTTCGTTACTCTTCTTTTTGACGTCATAAGTGATAAGCCATTTAAAAGATCCACACACGATGTAATGCTAAAACTGAAAATTTTGGGAAAAACGAAACGTGATACGGAGGTATAACTCGATGATAAACTCGTTAACGACGTCGGTTAGTTTCATTAACCTTAAAAAAGAATCCTGTCTCATTTTGTATTCTTACGATCTCCTTTAAAATTACATTAAGACCTTTTAAGAAAACTACTTTTCCCTTTCCACGAAATGTATTAATATTCAAGTTGGGTAGATATACCACATTTTCCGTTCTCTTTTTTCCCTTTTCAAAATACAAAAGAAGTACGTCACCGGTAGTTCGTAACGAACAATGAGATTTTTTCAACGTTTTCATTTAACGCCATCTACCCATAACTTTTTCAATTTTACTGAGAATAATAGACACAGTGGTAAAAGACCATGGATACTATAAGACTAGTTCGAATGGAAAAATTTCATTATGTAACAATTTAAATCGCATTTTCAAAAATTAACATAAAACAATTCATCATCAGTTGCACTATATAGTTGCCCTTATGTATAAAGATCTGAACATTCGCACTCATTTTCTTTGTTTTACCGACTAGACGTTTAGTTAGATATATATGTTCTTTTGTATATCTTAGCGAGACGCATTTCGAGAGTTCAGAAATAACTTGCTGTTAGTCAGCACTATAGTATTTCGAGAATCGAAAGACGATCTTTAATTTTAAGAATTCACGATAGCATTCCCTTTGACATTTCGAACTCGTTCTTTCGATTGTATCATCAGGAATTTTTTAGAAAATCGATCGAAATTTTTTTTTATTATAATCGTCGTCGACAAATTCGTATGAAAAAAATTTGCTAAATCGATACGATAGGACGGTAGTATACATTTCGTTATAAGAAAAGCAAACGACGATAGGAAGAGCATCTATCGAATCTTGAAATCGAAATGCCAGACGGACGTCCAAGCATTCAGGGACGTTAAACGAACACGCCTCCTCTTACGGAAACCGCAAGATCGGTCACGATCGGATCGTAACGATCAGCGAAACTAGGTGAATCGATCGTTTCCACTGAAGAACATAACGAGCACGTACGTACGAATGGTATATCCCATAAATTGCATCGATCACTATCGAATCCTTCGTCCGATCGAATACTCTTCCATAAGAGTACCATAGGAGCAGTTAAACGTTTCCACACTTTGGAATTTTAAAGGAGAACGGTACCTCTAAATGGCAGTCTTGCGTTTAAATAGATAAAAACAATAGGAGCGTAGAAATGACGCCGAGAGTGATTATACGAAGATATCGAAAGGATATACTCCAAAGGAATTTCACTTTTCGTTGGATCGACTTACTTAACACTTTTACTCTCGACGACTTTTCAAATATTTCTCAAGTTCGAGAGATTAATCACAGCTACTACACATTCACGATATTCAACTGCAGTCGATGCGAAGAATTTCCGAAACGACCATCGCACCGTTTGCGAATTCGAGTTGGCAAATATACGTAGACATTCGTGAAATTGATCGAAGTAAAGATAGATATCACCGGCTGCTTAAGGACAAGGAGAAAGGCTTTCGCTCGTAAAATGGCAAAGACTTGCTCGTGCAGTCTCGGCCTTTGCGATTTATCCGTCACCATTCGGAGTACACGATCACCATTTAGCGCGACACGAAGAGAGCACGTCTCTCCATCACTGGAAGCCGGAGTCTCCCCGGATTCTCTCGTCCGACTCACGAGGCACGGCAAAGAAGGCAGGCGGGCAGCCAGGCAGCCAGCAGCCAGGCGAGAGCGAGCAAGCTAGCAAGCGAGCGAGCGAGCGAGCGAACGAGCGAGCAAGCGATCGAGCGAGTTGGGCGACGAACTCGCGAGACGAGCCAGTGGTGGACCTGAGAGTGAAAGAGAGAAAGAGAGAAAGAAAGAGAGAGAGACAGAGAGAAATATATATGTACATGTATATATACATACATATATATATATAGGTACATATATATATGTACACTTATAAGAAAGTACATATAAGAAAATATATATATGTATGTATATATGTATGTATGTATATATGTAAGAAAGAGAGAGAAAGAGAGAGAGAGGATAGAGAGAAGGAGAAGAAAGAGGAAAGGAGAGGGAGCGGGACTGTTGTCTCTCCTCACGTACCAACCGATTCTCTCGTAAATCACGTGCTCGAGAATCGAGTGCTCGCTCAAGGAGTCGAGCCTTGCACGGGGAACTTTCGGTGGACGCGCGACCGTCGACTGGGTCCTCGCGGACACGTAAGAGGCCCCATTACCGTGGCCCCTGATGATACGCCGCACGGCAATCGTTAATGGCCAATGCCATGGATAAGAAACGAGAGAGAAGGGAGAAAGAAAGAAAGAGAAAGAGAGAAAGAGATAGAGAGAGAAATAATCTCTTTTTACTCTCTCTCTCTCTCTCTCTCTCTCTCTCTCTCTCTCTCTTTCTTCCTCTTCCTTTCTCTTTCTTTTTCTCTCTCCTTCTTTCTTTCTGTTCTTTGCCAAGTCCCATCACGGAAGGAGAAGAGTTCGGCAGAGGCCGGTCGGGCACCTGGGCGCGACATTGCCTCCTCACCTCTTCTTTCTCTCTCTCTCTCTCTCTCTCTCTCTCTCTCTCTCTCTTTCTCTCTCTCTCTTCTTCTCGTCCTCCAAGTTTCTCCTCTGTGCACTTCATGCTCGGATCGACGGAACCCTCCTCGCTACCGGACGAATTTGCTTCGGGACCAACGAATCGGCCCTACCGATCTTTTCTTCTTCAACCGTGCGGCGGACACGGTGAGTATTCTCGATCCTCTCTCACGATAGGCCGCGAATTTGTCCCGACTTGATCCCTTTCGACGTATGAAAGACATCGATGTTATTGCGAAATATTTGAGAAAGAATGTGGTTACATATGTATCACCTTAAAATTATATTTTTTAAATTCTTCATCCGATAATATATATATATGTATGTCAATTATTTGCGACGCAATAAAAAATTGTCAAATGGAAATTTACAAAATTCGACGTTGGGACGAAAGTCGTTTATAGAAACGTATTTTTATTTTTAAGGTATAGAAAGAATCTGTTCGTTTCAAGTTATACCAAGTGTAACGTAATCGTTTCTAAATTGAGAACTCGATAAAACGAACGATCCCCGATTAGGATCACGATCGCGAGAAGGTTGCAGCAAGAATATCGTATAATATATCCTAACTATAACGTATAATACCTTTCACTAATCCGAGTGGCCACTACTCGTCTTCGAACGGTTGAATGTATAATGAATAAAAAGTATATTTGACCTGTTACGCGAGACATATCATCAAATTTCATGTAACCCGTAATCTTTCTTTCTAACGTATATAGGTATACCCTACACGCCTACACTATTACTCGAGCTATCCGTTAGTATACTAGGCGACACCTCGTTGGTATCTCCGGTCGATCTATCGTAAAAATTCTTGTATGCTGGAACGCATAATCTCGGTTAAAGTATGAACGTTACGTAAACGCTGATATATCGTTATAAAAAGAATAT
Source organism: Vespula pensylvanica (assembly GCF_014466175.1). NCBI lineage: Eukaryota > Metazoa > Arthropoda > Insecta > Hymenoptera > Vespidae > Vespula > Vespula pensylvanica. The sequence continues at coordinate 14,673,354 of NC_057686.1, forward strand.
ATCCGGGTATATGGTAATAACAAGATTGTGAAGTGAAACGAATCGAATAATGTTACTTATTTTTTCTCTTTTTTCATTCTTTCCTTTTCTTTTTTTAAGTCTTATCAACGTTATTAAGAGAATTAACTGTAGTCGAATGTATGAAAAAAATAATAAAGAAACTAATCGCTCATTGCCCAAGCAATTTATTTCGAAAATGTGTCAACGGCGTTCTACTTCTTAAAACTCAATCATAAACTTCGAAGGAAACTTTTATCATTTAATATCTGCCTAACGTGAGGAGCATATTAAGATACCCTAAAATTTTCTTTACCGGGAGCCCGTGAACGTCCATAGTAATCGTCCCTGCTTGCTCCTTTTCTACAGGGACGCATTTTAAAATAGTCTTTCTCTTTCTGTTTCTTTCTCTCCTTTTTCTATTTTTTCTCGATATTTTGTGTGTGTGTGTGTGTCTCTCTCTCTCTCTCTCTCTCTCTCTCTCTCTCTCTCTCTCATTCTCTCTCTCTCTCTTTTTCTCAACAAGTACAGCGATAAGCAGATTACTCGGTCGATGTATACCGCAATGCGAAGCGTTCCTCATTCCTCGCTGACGAGGATCCCTTCGAGAGGAGATATGACTTCGAGTTAACGAACTCGTTAAATGCTTATGCGCGATGAAGAGATTATTTCTATGAAATTTCAGTGGCCACTGAACTCGAGAACACTTAATCCGACGATATCAGGAAATATTAAGCGAATCCGCTAGTTTATTTCTTCGGACTTTAAAGGGAGACAACCGTAAGCGTATCGTGTTCGATGGATCAAAAAATGATTTCTCGATCGGACCAACTAATAACTTTGTATTTAACATTTTCGTAAGTAAAATGTTATTGCATTATTCTTGAAATTTTCTAATTTTCTTTTTCTATCCCATTTTAAGAGATTTTTAAAAAAGAGAGAGAGAGGAAGAAAGAGAGTTATACGTAAGCTAATCAACGTCAAGTATTAAACGTAACAAGCACGAATCGCGGTCACGCTCGATTATATTTGCGATATAGAACGCTAATGTAAAGGATAACCGTCTAACATCTATCCGTTACTTCCTATCAAAATTTACGGCAAATAAAGCTGGTTAACGAGTTTACTACCTTGTGTATATATATATATATATATATATATATATATATATATAAGGTAGTATATATATTATATATATACATATATATTTTTATTGCTGTATAATAACGGTAGAAATATGCATCCTTGCAGAGGTCGGTATTCCAATCATTTTATACTTTCACTACTTTAGGAACTGACTACTGAGCCCTGATCTAACTAAACTGAACGTTTATCTAACAACGAAACATTTTAATCCTAGTATAAATTCGACAATTAACGAAGCATGATTCTTCAAAATGATAATGTTACAAAGACACACGTATCCTTAGCACAAATTTGTTGGCTCGCCACAGTACCAATGTAGGCAGAGTAGGAAAGATGAAGAAAGAAAAAGGAACTGAAGGGAAGAAGCACCTCTCTCTCTCTTTCTCTCTCTCTTTCAAGCGATAACAGAGCAATCTGGCAAAGAGCTCCGTTAATCCTTCCTTTTTTGTGCATGGACTACTATCCGGTAGTAGAGAGCAGTAGTGGAAGGTGAAGTCGAAGCCGGTGAATCCGCCCCTGGCGCCACGTAGTATGTGCCATGTCATGTGTATGTGTATATGTGCGGTCTGTCGCGTGTGTTGGATCCTGTGCTCTCGCCGGTTGTGCCGATGACCAGTCTCTGGTCTGGCTGCAGCTGCGAACCGGTTATATACTTTCATCTGGCAGCCTTAGCACGCTCCCTAAAAGAGAATCCGGTGACTATAGTCACGCTGAAGAGGAAGGACAGAGAAAGAGAAATATAGAGAAATAAAGTGAGAGAGAAAGAGAGAAAGAGAGACAAAGAGAGAAAGATAGATAGTGAAAGAGAAGGACAGGGGGGAGGTTAATGCCTGTACCAAGGCACGCTTATGCATTGGAAGAAAAGACGTGCAATGTTCCTTTTTATTCCCTCCCCCATCCCTCCTCCCACCACTAACCCCGTTCAATCTCCTCCCACCACCAAAGGTTCCTCTTTCATTCTCTTGTCTCTTTCTGGTCTTGGTTTTTCTTCTTCTTTTTCTCTCTTTCTTCTATCTCTCTCTCCTTCTCTTTTTTCCTTCTTCTTTCTTTGAGACCTTCTTCTTCGTATTCTGCTTCTTCTTCTTCTTCTTCTTCGTCTTCTGCTTCTTCTTCTTCTTCTTCTTCGTCTTCTGCTTCTCCTTCTTCTTCTTCCTCTGTTTCTTCTTCCACTGGGATCCGTCCACGGGCTCCTACTTGTCCCGTCGTACGTCGAAAGAATGACAGATTTAAGGACGGCTCGATCAGCGAATCGAGAGAGATAGAGAGATGCCCGATGTATCTCTCCAGACATAACTCAACGCCGGGTATTAAGATTTTCGTAGCTACTTCACGTGCATTCCTTCGAAGAGATCTTGCTTTCATTTTGTTTGTTTGTTTGTTTGTTTGTTCGTTCGTTCCTTTTTTCTTTTTATTCGTTTTTATTCCTTTTGGTTTATTTTATTTTTTCTTTATGGTTTCTCTTGCCTTTTTTCTCATCTTTACTCTGGGTTGCGAGTTACGAAAGAAGATCGGAAGATCTTGTAATTTCGCTTTGGTCGAGACGACGAAATTACGAGTTTCCCTTCTGGTCAAGGTATGTAGCGTACTTATGTACTTCCTTTCGGAGGATAAGAGAAGGGACCGCATCGTGGTAAGAGAAAGGGAAATTAATGCACCACACTGATGTTTTCACTTTTATAACCGCGATATACCCATATATTGACCTTTCTTCATCAAACGAACGGATGATGTAATATATTCGAGAATTCTTAAATAAAAATATACTGGATCTCATCGGTCAATTATTTAACTTGATTAAATTAATATTGAATTAATAAAGATATATTACAACAACGTTATCCAACGTTTCGATATAATCGTTTCTTTAAAAATCAATGATTCAATTATAACGTCGATTAAATTAGTGAAGATCAGAGATCGTTTTTTTTATTACCAGTTAACAAGCGAAATATAAGATTGGAAACAGAAATGACGATGTAGATATATTAATATATATATATATATATATATATATATATATATATATATTTATCTATAATCGTGGAAGATGAGAAATCTCTGAAGAATTTGGTACGAAACAAGTTCGTTCGATTAAATATCTTCACTCTTCTTGCATACCCTTCCGTAGTTGGATTCACGGTACGAGCGTGACCACGTTCCGTAAGTGGAGTCTAATGGACGGTGCTCAGAGATCGGTGCTTCGAAGACTTTTAGTCGCGATACGTTTCCTCGTAAATCAACGCCGCGAAACTCGAGAAGAAACTTTGCCATTTTACGTTGTCTCCAAGACGACAACGACGACAACGACGATCGACTTCTCTCTCGATCGAATCACGTTGAGATGTTCACTATTCATTATTTTTTTTCTTTTTACTTACTTTTCTTCTCTCTCTCTCTCTCTCTCTCTCTCTCTCTCTCTCTCTCTCTCTCTTATCTCGATCAGCTTCCTTTCCTCTTTATCTTCCTCTTTTTGACTCAATGACACGTTCGAACTCGTCCCGGTGGTATCTACCTACCTTCCTTTTATTTCATTCGCCTATCCTTTCAGCGCTCGTCCTCTCGTAGAATAGTGCTTGTTCCGTTAGATTCGCGATGCCGTATTTCTAACTACGGATCGCTTTACGATCCTACTTCGGGAGAAATATCGAGACTCGAGATAATTAATGGTAACTCTTCGGCGTGAGCCTCGCATCGACTCAACGATGGTAACTCGAACCTAGTGAAATTAATTGTCGAGTAAAAGAGAAAAGAAAAGAAGAAAACAAAAATAAAAAAAAACAAACAAAAAAAAAAGAAAAATACTTTCCGAGGAACAGTCGTATTGGAATCGTCTATTTTTTTCTCCCATTAGATTCTAAAACGAAAAGATATTTTTCTTTCGTTATCTACATATATTTAAATTTTACAAAACTGGAATCGAGGAACTTACGATTTCAATATGTATCTTATTTCGAAGCGGAATATTTCTCATTTCTTTTTCTTTTTCTTTTTTTTTTTTTCCTTAGAGAATTCCATGGAATCTGGGTTACGAATTTCTATTCGACTTTCAGGATGATTCTTTTTCTTCTTCCTTTTTCTCTTTTTCTTTTTCTTTCATCGCCCGTCTCTTCGTACACACGTCATCGCATTTCTAATATTTTCAAGACCCCCTCGAAACTACTTGCGCGTCGTCGTTTTTGCTTGGAAAATTAAAAAGCCTCGGCTCGAGCGAAATATCTGCTGGCAGCAGGATAGGTATGTTGCTTCGTAAAACCACGCGCGCACATTTAAATTGCGAGAAGAGGTCTCTGTGAGTTCTTTTGCAAGTCACATGAATCTAATATACATCGTTGCTGGGCAATTTTGTACGTTTCGTAGTATCCTCCTCTCTTTCGCTCTTTCTCTTTCTCTTTCTCTTTCATTCTTCTCCGCATTTTTAATTGCAACCAGACCTACGCGAATCGCATGTTTTAAACCGGTGAAAAAGTTTAAACGATAGCGCGTGCTCATCCTTCGCTACGTACACGTGTTCGTATCAAATTCTAAGCATATCGTCGAAAGGATTTCAATGAAAATTTTTTCGAAAAAGATATGTGCCTTTCTACGTGCCATTGCAAAGAAACGCAAGTATATCATAGATAAATATCTCGAGTTTTTACGTGTTACAAGATATTACAAGTTTTCGACTAGATTTCGTATTTCATATACAGAGTATAAAATATACTACTAAATCGTGATTTAATGAAAATCCTTTTAATTTTTTTACATAGAGATATATTTCTCGAATTACCAAATTAATTTGGAAAAACAGAGGGCCATATCACAGCATATACAAAGGATTATTTTTTAATTACTTTGTATTGAATATTTAATTCATTGGAATAATTTTTGAACTCGCTCAAAGAAATTTTATTATTGCATAGATATGTGTGCTCATATAAAAATAAATATAAAAAAAAATAAAATATAAAAAAGAATGACAATCATTTAGATTTATTAGGAAATGTAAAATATTTCATCAACCCACGCGTAAATAATGCATTAATGATGTTCATCACCTTCGTTTTTGTAATGATTTACACCAGTAATAAACCAGGTGTAATTTTTTACCGATTTTAATGAATGGAATTTTATTTTAAAGATTGAGATTCAAACGAGGAGATGACTTTTTTCGAATATTTGAAAAAACTTTATTTTCTTTGGAAAGAATCATGTCAAAAAGTTTCTCGGTTAATAAAAAAACGATTGCTATTAGCTTTGATTTTAAAAGAATAATTATACACAAGTAGAATTATCGTTACATTGTGATTCTTTTAAAGCAGTTCTGCATCTTTTGTTCAAAGCGTGTTTGATTACAGCAAAAGATATAATCAAAATATGAATTACAAGTGCAACAAGAGAATAATGTCCTCGCTATGCGCTTATCGTATATATAAGCTTGTAGTTAAGTTATATCCCTTTTACACGTAAATTAACAATCAGCCTAATATTATTAATGTTAGTAAGCTAAACTTATACTTTTCGGTCTTTCGTATTTCCGTATGTACTCAACTCCACTTAATTCGCTCGGTCACTTTTTTTTAGTAAGGAAAGATCAAGCTCCTTTTAGGAAATTTAATGTTGTTTGAGTGGGCCGATCTTTTCTTAAGATGCCCACTTTTCGTTATCAAGTTTTTCTTCGTAAAAGGACTTTACAGTTGGGTAGACCTTTATTAAAAAGAGTTGGGTAGGTTTTTTCTTTTTTTCTTTTCTTAGGTAGAATCTTTTTAGTAAACTCTCTTCTAGATTAGATCTTTTTAGGAACTCTTTTCTAGGTTAAATTCATTCATAGTTGTAGAAGTTGCGATCTCACATCGATTCTCATTTTTAAACGGGAGTTTCTAGAATCATTTATCCCATGCGAATACGATGGTTAGAACACTCGTGTCAATGTGAACGGGTACTCGTATAAACGTTCGCGGGCGCAATTAAGTCTAATCGAGGCCTCCGATGTAATTTGCAGAATCGTGAAAGCACGATCACTCGTGTTTAATAGTGGTGACTGTATCTTCCGGTGTTGGGTGTTGGGCTTTCATGATCAGCCAAGCTTCAAACGTCTGCGGTTAGTGTTGAGACCTAAATTCTCACCAAATGGCATGTCATCACGCAACTTCAATTTTATTTTGGTTTTTAAATATTAGTAATAATATAAAAGAGTAGAGTCACTGTTAATCTATGGGTCTCTAAAAGCGGCAACCTCCACGTGGTGAGACCTGGGTACACGATATTACTTTCGATGTAATGCATATCATTTTTTTTATAATATGCATTTCATTGTAAACAATATCAAGCTAATGGCTGCTTAAATAAGTTTTAGCTTTATGTATAAGCTTAAATATGAATAAATTAATTTATATAATTAACAAATCAAGTAATTTGTCTTAAGAGAAATATAATCCGACGTATGATTTCTTTTATGTTTTTGTTAAATGTACTACTATTTTTATTATTTATAGAAGTCTGTAATATATTCATAATATTTTTATATCTTATATTTCATAATATTTTCATGTCTATCGCTAACACAAGTTCGAACAAAAGGTGATGATTAGTTTTAAATTTCGTTTAATATTTATATCGCTCGATTCTACTTAATAATCGATCTGTCGACCATAGCGCGATATTTGAGGAACTTTGGAACCAATTTTCTGCTGACTCAATCGGTAACAAAAAGAAACTTTCACATAGGATAAAATCTTGGGTAGATAAATTATAAACATATGTTTCAATAATTTCGATGTGATGAGCTTAGGACTTACAAGTTCATTTTCCTAATCTCTCTTTTCAAAATTACATGTGTTATGTATAAAAGTTTCTCTTACTTCACGTAAAAAGGGTTGTCTATCATCAGGCGGCATTTTTCTACAATAGTTTTACCATTTTTTCACTAGATGGCACTCAAGATCCTGTTGATCGATAGATCATGATTTTGAAATTAAAAAAAAAATTTTCTTAATAATTTTCTCCAATAAATTCTTTCATAAATATGACATAAAAATATATGATATTCACTGAAGAATAGTATAATATAAAATGTTTGCAATGTATAAAACTAATCTTCGAGTCTCAAGCAAATGTTACATCCTTGTAATAAGACGCGTCTATAATGAGCCTTATGAATACAAGATAACATCTACTCTTACTTGGAATAGCAGCCAGTACCGTAGACCGTTCCCACTTGCACGAAGAAAAATACTTCCGACGAAAATGCAACGCGATACACCAGTGCGGATAGAATATCGTAAGTTTGTATATTTCTTTAGAATTAAATTCATAATCAGTTGAGTCACCCATATGTAATCCTTTGAGTCACTTAAAGAGAATCATGATCTAGATATAACTCTTGTTTTCAGCAGAATCAGTTAACAAAAGTATTGATCGCCGATTCTAATTAAAACTTATTACTTCAAATAAAGTAATTTACGTTTGCGTAGTATACATTCGAATTTATTTCCATTTTAATTGTATCCGAGTAAAAAATAAACAAAAACCTAAATAAAAAAATTCTAAATTATACTAATTAAGATTTTAAAGGGTTTCTTTTTTAAAAATATAAAAAGACAATGAAAGATCATTTTTGTAAATAATCAGCAAGTCATCTTATTCCTGCCTTGTTAAAGTCGACATTTCTTTCAAGTTAGTCTTCAACTTTGACGAAGAAATTAGAAAAATCATCGAGTTAGTTCCTCAACGTATTTCTTCTGAATGCATTTTTCCCCCACCCTCTCATTTCCCACAAGTATAAAACTTCTTCCACGGTCGGCGGGGCAGCACAGGTGACCGGAGGTGTTTCGAAGGGGGGAGTCTCCCTCCTTCCACGCCTCGGGGAGCACGCCGGGCTGAATTTAACTCGTAACAACCGTACATTTTGTGGTGTTCCGTGTACGGTCAGTGCTCACGGCGTAGAACGAACGCGAATGGCAGCCGACTACGATCCTCACTCTCCGCACGGAGAATTCGCGCGCCGTCATCGTTTCGACTTTCAGTTTAACAACGCGAGCTCGCCCGAACAGGTGAGCATCGGACGTCTTCTGCTTTCCCTCTCACTTTTTCTTTATCTTGTCCTTTTTTCTTTATTTTTTTTGTTTTTTTTGTGTTTTTTTTTTTTTTTTTCTTATTGGGAGACGTCGATCTGATCTTTATCAACGATCGAGAGAAACATCGAGAGAAACTTCGATTTTCACGGTTTTTAAAGAAAAATTTGTTACACAGAAATGTAGTTTCAATTCGATGAAAGAAAAAAGGAATAGATCTTTTTAGTATCCAATTTTTGTTAAATTTGTATTCATTGATTTCATTTGCAATTTTTTACTTTTCTTTATCACGGTATCGCTAGTGATAATTTTTTGGCAATTATTAATGCGTCTTACACGAATGTAAATGAACGAGTATTACAAATTTTATAGATAGTTTAAGAGGGACACTGAACAGTACGATTTTGGCGCGCTCGCGATGGTTTGAATAGCGACGCGTCCGCCGCGTCGGGAGAATGCTCGAGACGTACGTACGAGTTTTTTTGACGAGCCGGAGAAAAGTATGAAAGTACATTAGCGAACAACGGATAAAAGTTTCGGGCTATTATAAGAAGGAGGACGAAGGTACAATATACTTTTTGAAAATCGAGGACGATGAAACTGGGATCTAAACTTCGATAAAGAATAGTAAGTTACTCGATATAATATCATCGTGTATTACGTTCGCGTGATTCGAATTTCTGCAATATGGCAATGTGGACAGGGAATTTTGAATCATGCGACATTGATAGACATGCACGTACCTACATACTACGTCCGTACAAATTTTATAGATGGAAATTCTCACTAACGCGAGACACGTAATTAATACTTTTTTCGTCACCTCTTATAGGTCTCCCATTGACCTCACTGCGATTATCGTTTTTTAATTATTTCACGATTCTTACGAACGAGATCTTTAACTTGTTTCAATCTGTACCAACGTATGCATTGTATGTACATATATGTATATATAAGTTGAAACGAAATAAAGAAAGACGATCAGAAAATTGTAGCTTATCAACAAACAGCATGTTATTGCATGATTCTCACTCTACCTATGCTTAACAATTTTCAATGATTACGAAACGGTAATTAATTTTTATACGATAATCTTACGCGTCGCAAACATCGATGCGTGACTAGTGCGAACATTGGTACTGTCCCACATTTTTTTCGATGTCTACCATCATTAATTATTAACTGGAAATCGTTGTTCTTATGCAACTACGAAAGTTAAATTATAAGGACGATAATAATGATTCTTTCTTAGGGAAATGTATGGACGTAATATTCTTGCGAAATCGTATTTCTTCGGTGGCGCGATGGTGTGCATCGCTTTCTTCGAACGTTCGCAATTTCCGCTTGATTCTTAAGCTTCCAACAAAGGTTAGAAAAATTTGTGTACCTCAATTCTTTTTGGACTAACCGTTAAAAAAAAAAGAAAATAAAATAAAAGACAAAATACGAATGAAACTTTTCGACTTACGATCGAACGAAATAAACCGATAAAGTCATTTCTTGCGAAATTACAAAATCTCCAATGATAATAATCTATCGAGATTAAATCTGACATTTGAAACACATTAGCCAAGTTGCTCGACTTTCTTCTGCGAAGAGATGACTCCTTCGTGGAATAAATACGATGCTAGAAGTCACGCAGCCCACATGTTTGTTCGAGCAAGAAGTTATATTATAAAAATATCAAATAGAGGAAAGGAAACACTTCCTTAAGGATCGATTATACAATTAAAATTGAGACAACATCGATAAACAATTTTCCGGTCTGAATATGCGTTCATCCGTGTCATAGAAGATTCTCTCATTCGGATCGATCGTGATTCTCGATTACCAGCTGCTATCGTCTTACGTTTCAGTGCTATCGTTTCTTGACGGTGGTAGGCCAGTCAAAACGAAAGAATAACTGTGGCTTGTAAATAAAACCTATTTCTCGCTAACCAATTTAAAAAATGTTGAATACGGATTTTATATCGAAATAAGCGAATTCTATTTTATACAATTTACAAGATTGAAATATCACCAAATTTAATTAATTACGGAAGTTGTTTACCGACCTGTAAAAATTCAATTATCTCGTTACGCGTTTATCTCTATCTTTGCGGTAATGCGAAATACGAGTGGGTATATGGTTTGAATTTTTTAATGAATAAGAAGAAAAAGAAGTATTAAAAAATATAGGAATATAATAAAACGAATGAATGTAAACAAACACGCACGTAGACACATGCACGTGCAAGGTGTTTCCTGTAATTCGATCGTATGTTTATGAATTATAACTATTATAAATCCGTAGTTAAAAATAATAGAAATAATAAGTTGGTTGATTAAGCCACAGGATGCTATTGCATTATTAAGTAGAAAGAAAAGTGGTAGAAAGAAAGAATAAAAAGAACTCAAACAACTTTACTCGATGTCAGCTCGATATCGAAATTTAATCGTATAGTTTTATGCTATAGTTATTGCACGGATAGACGGTGTAATATAAGAAGGTGCATTAAACAAGTACCTACGTATGCATCGATATCACGGCCGTTGTGTTACACCTGCCGAGCATGCGTCGATAGACCACTGTCACACGTATACACGTGCACATGCGAAAGAAAACAAACGCGGAGAAGGGACCGTCACGCGACGAATATCCTTTATGGGGTTGGCTGGGTAACAGACGGTATTATGGGGTGTGTCGATACCCCGCATGGCTTTATCATTCGGAAGCATGCATGGCAGGTGTAGGAAATGACGTCACTCGTCTCGGGATATACACCTCTTTGAAATACGAGCTTACATCCAACTATCTATTGTCAAATCGAATCGATAAATTTAAAGAAAAGAAAAAGACTTCTCTATTATTCTATAATTTTGTTTGTTTTTGTTCTGAATTATTTTAAATATCCATCGAACCGACGAAACTTATTATTATTCCTCTATACTATTTATTGCATTTACAATAATAATAAATCTTTTCATTCTAGGAATTTAATAAAGTTGAAAAATTTGTTAAGACTATTGTAATCTTTGTACATTAAGAAAGGAGATACTGTTTTATTTCTCTTGGAGTCTCGTTAAAAAGAATCTTGATCGCTTCCATTGTAATTTCTTCCATTGTTTTTCCATTATTGTTTCCAACGTTGTTTTTATCATTTGTGAAATTGCTATTATTTCTTTGAAATCAGGTCGTCCCCTTGAAAGGTGATTTTATCGATCAACCGATTCGAGTAACCGAAAGTCAAACCCATTTCGAAAGAGAAGTTCGATATGAATCTTATGCTCTTCCTCATAGCTTTCGTGGTAATAGTTTGGAAAGAAGTTTATATTCCGCAAAGGCTCATGAGAACACGCGAATGTTGAAGAAATTTTTCGAACACTTCGTTGCTGAACGTCGAACTGAACATTCTAAATGTTTAAGATGTTTTCAAGAAAAAATATTTCTATAGAATTTTTTTATTTTTTTATTTGAACAAGAAAAATGTGAGAACAACGAGCTATTGTTAGCTTTAAAATTGTAACCACGTCTTTTTTTTTCTCCATAAACGTACACGTTACCTTTCTCGTTTTATTCGATCTTATGTTTTTAGAGTTCTCGAATGCTCTTGTTTTGTACGCTGTATGATCTCGCGAGAATTTGCGTACGATTAAGGAGCAAGACCGTTTTCTGCGCGTGGCAAGCAGACTGCGTGGCCTCCACATTTAGCGGAGTCTTAAAAGTCAAGAGCGTGGCCGACACACTCCGTTAGCAAGAGGAACACGCACTCGTTATGTTCAGGAGTGTTGTTTTAGTGTCGAATCGTCCAAAAGGGGGCATACTGACGAACATCCTCTTCTTCGCTTCGTCGATTTCCAAACAAATGTAATTCCTTAATTTTACGTTAACTTCATCCTCGAAATCGTTATTTTTTCTTTGTTTTAATTTTTTCATAATATTCTGAAAATATTCTTTAATTTCTAATTCCTTGTCGGATAGTGAGATTCTCGCTTACAGTTTTTATACGTTATTAATTAATTTATTTATTCTCTACTATGTTGTAAATAAAAATTAACGCGTTGTTACGTTTCACTCCGCTGCTACTTCTATCATTATTACTAATGCTACTACTGCTATAATAATGATCGTAATTATCACCTTTATCAACACTATCATTATTATTATTACTATTGTCATAATTATAGTTTCAATAGGTTCAATGAGTTTTAGATTAACTCATATTTATTTCCATAGATTCCATTCAATATTTATTTCCTTAGATTTTTCCCAATTCCTATTTTTCTGCGTGTCTTAAATTTGGTTACACAACGTAGATGCACATATTTAAAATGGATTTATACGATGAATACATTGCGAAAGTACACAAGCTCTCGTAAATAAGAACAAGTATTTCACAAGTATTTTCCTTGGTAACTATAATACTGTAACTATAAAATCATACAGAGATCTCGAGTTAAAATATAATTGAACGTTTCTCAACACGTCGAACAAATAAATGTTTGCAATTAAAAACGTGAGAATGCGCGGGAGTATAAATCATCAGGGCGAACATAGTCGTGTATCCTAGTCGCGGCTTCGTTCAAGAATCTTGATATCCCTTTGGGGTCTTTGGGATGGAATCGAAGGCGTTTCGTAATCTCGCATAGTTATCTCTCGTTTCCTGGCATCGGCCTTGCAGACGAGTGACCACGGCCGGATATGCTCGCCTTTACAAAGAACCCGAAGGAATAAGTACCGAGGAAGCCGAGGAACGAGAAACTTAATGAACGTCGTGACCGTGGTTCAACGGCCTTATTCACGCCCTTTGATTCCATAAAATTCAATTATCCGTACCAACATTATCAACGCTTCTTATGTACTTCACTTATATACTTTTTTTCTCTTTTTTTTTTTCTAATAAGTATAATCAAATTAAATATAACTTGAATTTATCTTTACGTGCATTTATGTACGTTGTTTTCATGGAAAAAAAAAATGATAGAGTATAATCAGCCGATGTTAAAAAGTATTCAGGAAAGAAATATAAATGTAATTTTTATAAAAAAAGAGAAAAAAATGACCGATCATTTCGCCATAGTATTTTAACGTCTTCAATACTACCTTCGTTTTCTATGTTTTACATAACAATAGACTAGTTAAGTTCAGACTATTATTTCGTCCCACTGGAGTACCATTTCTAGAAAATTATGTAGTTTATTTCACCGTTATACTTGGAAACTTTCGTCTAATCCACGAATTCGCTTTTAATACTTTCGTTTTTTTTTCTGTTAGTATATTTTGTTTTATTACGAGATTGTCCTGTCTTAGTATTTTTCAAGTACTCACTTTCTCGCGTTCCGACCGAAAGTTAATTATTATTGAAATCGAAAAAGTTTACTCGAGCGTGACAACCATCGACGATAACAGAGGGAAACTAAAGGACGTGTTTATCGAAATAAACCTGTTTTCGATTAACCCTCGAAATAATTTGTAATTAATTATAAATTAAAAAAAAAAAAGATGAGATGAAGAGAAACGAGACAAGACTTACGATCAAATTGGAAATGACGTACTTACGTATTATGTAATATACAACAAGACGGTACTCATTGAAGTAAAGTCAGCGAACTCGTTTTTACACTTGTCTTACATTCTTTTTCTTTGTGTATTACGTTTACGTGGCTGAGTAACATCCTCGTGAGAAATGCGTCGGTTCTTCCGGCTGGCTTTCACTTCGTCTCTAATTGTCCCCGTGGTCAGTCGGAATGAAAATCTTGACATTGCACGATGACCGTCTTTACCAAGGAGAAAGCAGTTATTGTGTTCACGAAGCCGTTTATCAAACGGCATGTAAAAAAATAAAATAGATAGTTATTCTAATTCCGCTTCCTTGATTACGATCTAACTGTGATAAGGAACTTCAAGAGGAAAAACAATAATTTTTATCAAAATTGAAATGAACTCTAAGTGTAATCTCGTATTGCATATTCGATTGGATATAAAAATTAATAAATGATATTAATTAAACACGAGAGCATACATGTATATGAATTGGCTTAGCTGAAGTCATTTTGACTGTTAAAAAGGGAAAAGAAAAGAAAATTCTTTACAGGCTATTAAATGAAACTTTTTCTGAAATACTTGATCGTAGGAGCATGCACATGCGTGCAAATTCTTTCTGCAAGGGTTAAATCGCCCATAAAACGTTAGTGAAACTTTAAGATGTATTTGCTGATGATGACCCCGTTACGTTCCCTTCTAATCATCATGCAAACATACAACTAAATATTCGAGCGACTTTCATCTTCTCTGGGACGTGTTTCACTTCGCAACCAATTATGGAATCTGGATCCTGAGAAGTTTGCACGGAGTCCGACTAATCTAGGAAACTCGTGTCGACTAATCGCACTAAAGCACGTTGACTCGTCGTTAGGTCTTCGAGTAATTAAGCTACGACGAAGACAATGCGAGAAGCGTGCAACTATACGAGCGTAAAAATAAGGCGTGCACGAAAAAAGCGTTTACTTGTACTAATTTTTCATTCAAATAAGTATTTTTCCTGTATTAATATTATCCGTATTAATGATATAATTTTAATAGAAAATACATATCTAAAAGCTCACCATCTTATTAAATATCTTCGAAACAATGCAGAGAAGAGGTAGAAATTTGAAGAAGGTATTTTTTTATAGGTTGAAATTATCTTAAACAAATTATAAACTAGTTTCGAAGATATTTAAATCAGCGATTATTATTAGATCCATTGTGTATGTAGAATTTATCGAATATCAAGATAAACTTTTGTCCGAAATAAAATTTCACCAATTTTAATATAATTTCTTGCGTTATAGATAGAAATTGTTAAAAATTGTTGAAGAAGACCATGTGGATCAGACGAAACGTTCGATTAACAAGATGACTACGATGAAAACAATTGGCTCGTCTTCTTGGCTCATACGATCTTATAAGAGAAGCAGATTCAAGGAAGACTGGCCGATACTATTATTTCTATTGTTAGCATGTGTTTCGGAAAGTTGCACGGCTCGAAACAATCCGCCACGCTTTCTCATCGACGGACAGCCAGAAATTGTTCTGAGATTGAAAGAAGGTCCAGAAACACTAATCGGTACGTAGAAATGCGTTCGATTCGATCGACTTGTTCTCGCGTGCTCTAAACGACTACCTAGACTTTTCCTCTTGCTACATATTTACGTTTGGTTACGCTTCATAAACTTTTCTTGACTAATTTGGAGCATTGTCTTTTTGAACGGTGCTGCTTCCTTTCTTCTCCCAATACTTCCCGGGTATTGTGTTTCTCTTGTGATCTTTAAATCATTGATGCGTAGTGAAGCATATATATAGTTAGAGGTATCGCGCTCGCGCGCTTAAATAGATTTTACATTAATGTTATTAACTCTTTCGAGGTCAACTTGCAATTTGATTTGACGTACTATCAAGTTGAAGCTATTTTAACGGTAACAGTATAATGTCGTCGACCAGTAAAACGTACCTAAGTAAAAATCTATAAATAATACTCTTATTTAACATTGTGTATAAAATTAAATAAATATTGCTTTTGTACTGTCTGCAAAAAGACGAACAACTTGTTGGGTCAATTAAATAAGATCCAAATTTAATTTCATTCGGTATTTGATTCGATAGGAAGATACACGAAATAACAGATAGGCGTGTTTTGATGTAGGAATAAGGTTTCACGAAATCGCACAGTGTCTCTAGTTTCCGACGAATTTCAATTACTCGTGTGAACGATCAAGACCCGCATCATTCTGTAATTCGTTCCAAATGACTTCTGTTGCAGACAGCTTAATTTATAGACTACGCGGCGTCGATCCTGACGGTGACAGTCTGACGTTCGGTGTCAGGGATCAACCTGGAAGCGATGTAATTCGACTTGAGAATTTCGGTCTTAACGAAGCTAATATATATCTCAATAAATTGCTGGACAGAGAGGTGAGTTTATGGTTCTACATCACTTTTATATATTTGTCTCTAATTGTTCTCAAATGATTGATCATTACGTTAAAACAAAAAAAAAAAAGAGAAAAAGTATTCTAATGACAATTTTAACTGTTTAGAACGAAAAAAATTTTTTTTAAATAATCTCTCCAGATTTCTATCTCCTTTTTTATACATTTTCTTTGAAAACTATTCGAATGAAATTAGTATTGAGTAAAGAACGATACGATACTCGGAGAAATATCTTAGCGGTGGTTACAAAGGGAAAGAAAAATGATCTATAATTTGCGCGTCTCGCATGAATGCTTCGTGGACCGATTTTACCAGGTTTGAATCGATCGAAAGTATATTATCTGAGCTTGTTAAAGGACTCGATGGGACGTGAGAATGGACTCTGAGATAACTCGAATTTAAAATCGATTTATGTACAGAAGAAGCGTTCGTTTCGATCGTTATCGATCTTTAAATCGATGAAAACAAAAAGAAAGCATAAAAAATCGTTAACAAACACCTTGTAAATTGTCGATCAGGTTCGAGATGAATACGCTTTGGTGCTAACTCTGACGGATGGAAAGTTAGGAGAAGGAAATTTTATCACTCAAAGTTTGTTGCTATTGGTGGAAGATATCAACGATAATGTGCCAATTTTTCGACCTCATCCAACATCTTTAACAATACGAGAAGATTCTGGTCCAGGTATATTAACAACTGTCGAAGCAACCGATGCGGACGAAGGTGCCCACGGACAGGTTGTTTATTACCTTCAAGAATTAGATGGAGACAACGATATTTTCGGGATATCGACTGTCAATGGGAAAGGAATCGTGCGATTGCTTGGTCGACTGGATTACGAAAGGAAATATTTATATCAGCTGAGAATATTGGCAGTAGATCGTGCGATTAACGAAAAAGTTAGTAGTAACTCATTAAATTTGTCAGAAGCGATTCGTTATTAGAAAAAAAAATACTACAACTTAAAACTCTAAACTTACAGTGTCAGTGTCAGTGCCCCCGAATAGATTAATGTAGGTTCAAGATCCTACTCTATGAGAATTAGAATTTTATCTAATATCATGCATATAATACCCCTATAATTTTGCTATGACGACGTTTAGTGTTCGTGTTTAAGTACCATCAGGCAACAGGTAGAAGCAAATTATTACAGGAAATAGATTTATAATTACAACTCTGTCGATTCGACTTACTCATTTTCTTCTTTTTTCTTCTCCTTTAATTCTTACAAACACATAAATAATTATTTCAGGTAAACACAGGAACAACAGCTATTTTAGTGAAGGTACAAGACGTCGAGGATCAACCACCCGAATTCATATCCATGACACCGGTTGCTAGAATCAGCGAGAATGCCAGGATCGGCACATCCGTTTTACAAGGTTAGCTCCGGTAGACCGTAGCGGAAGAATGAAAAAGCTTTTCAGAAAGATTGCATCTACTTTTTGATCTTAATAATACCGATAACCAATACACGATTAATTTATTGTTAACAACATTTAATTGATTTATCGAAATATTACAAAAACGAAAAATATTAATAATGTAATAATATAGAAATTGCAAACGAGTGTATTAATTTTTTAATTCTGTAGTCCGAGCTGCTGATGGCGACAAAGGAATCAACAACAAAGTTACCTATAGTATCACTCAAGGACCAAGATACCTGTTCGATATCGATGCTACTTCCGGTCTGGTGTTCACAAGAGCTCAGCTCGATAGAGAAGCTGAGGAAAATATCGAAGGTACATTCGTTTTGGAAATTACTGTTAAGGAAGTATCAAGAATAATTCCACCACCGTCCGTATCGACGGAGGTAACAGTGATCTTGACCGATGTTAACGACGAAACTCCAACCTTCCGAAGTTCGCATTACCAAGCTGAGATAAACGAGAACTCTCCACAAAACACACCCGTCAATTTTATTGGTGACGCTATACCTGAGGTCTATGATCACGATT
Source organism: Vespula pensylvanica (assembly GCF_014466175.1). Classification (NCBI taxonomy): domain Eukaryota; kingdom Metazoa; phylum Arthropoda; class Insecta; order Hymenoptera; family Vespidae; genus Vespula; species Vespula pensylvanica. The sequence goes on from NC_057686.1 coordinate 14,691,461, forward strand.
TGGTAAGTTAGAGAACTTGCGATTACGAAGAAATAGAATTATATGTATACAACAAAATATTTTCTATTTATTTATTTATTTATTTATTTTCTAATTAAAAAAAATATTATTTTAGGGGACAAATGGTACATTTCGAATGTTCATTGAAGGAGGTAATGGAATATTTGATGTAACACCTTCGAGAGGTATCAACGAGGTACCGTTTATAATTCGCGTAAAGAATTCTAGCGAGCTTGATTTCGAGAAAAGATCAGGTATGAAATGAATATAAATTTTTATAATTAAATCTAAATAAGGTAAAAATAAGAGTTATTGGTTGTTATATAATAATTCATTATTATTTTTGAACATCGATATATGTCAAATATAAATTTATCGAATATTTAATAATAAATATTCGATTTTATGTAACGATAAATAAGTTTAATTTAAATCGTCATTTTAATATATATTCAAGTGGTCAATTTTACTCTGATCGCCAAAGAGATCGTATCACATGAACCTAAATACAATGCTGTACCAGTGACAATTTTCATAACGGATCAAAATGACAATTATCCTGAATTTACAAAAAACATTTATGAGGTCTCCATCGAAGAAAATTGTCCGGTTGGTAGTACGGTAGCATGGGTTCAAGCTTTGGACGAAGACAGTGGGACTTTTGGATCACGTGGGATTAGATACACAAATTTAGGCGGTAGTATTGCACACGCGTAAGTAAAAATATTATAAATCTTTTACAATAAAAAAGAAAAATATGATTTAATTTAAATATAAAATCCTATCATTTCATCATAGCTTGATATTAGATCCAATAAGCGGAGTGATTACTGTTAAACAAACTGGTCCGAGTTTTGATCGAGAATTAGTTTCTCGACATTATTTAACAATTGAAGCTAGAGATGATCTTGGAAAGGGTAATCGTAATACCGCTCAGTTGATTGTCAATATCAATGATGTAAACGACAATGCACCAGTTTTCTTACAAAACAAGTACGAGGCTGTTCTTTTAGAAAATGAAGATCACTTCGAAGCACCATTGGTCGTTGAAGCTTTCGATATAGATTTAAATGGTAAAGATAATAATAAAATAACGTTAATGGTCAATGAAATCTTAATTATCGAATTAATTAACCGAATAATTTTTTTCTCATGTATTACTGCAGGTACAAAGAATAGCGACATAATATATGCTTTGGTGTCCGGCGAGTTTTCGAAGAACTTTACGATCGATCCGAAACGTGGTATAATAAGTTTGGTCAATCCATTAGACTTCGAAGCACTACCTATTAATCAAGGTCACATGGAAACGTCAGTGAGGCATTTGAAATTAACGGTGAGAGCCAGAGACATGGGAACGCCAAGTCTGAGTTCCGACGCACCCGTCATTATTTATCTCAAGGACGTTAATGACAATCCACCTTCTTTCGAAAGAACATTATATAAACGAAGTATCCCGGAAGATTTAGAAGGTGGAACTAGCGTCTTGCAGGCAAGTCATTGCTTTTTTTAAATCTTATATATATATATATATATATATATATATTATTTAAAAGAAAAATTATATTAAACATAAATCATTCTATTCGTAACTTTAATGCGATCACGTAAAAATAGGTGAGAGCTTGGGACAAGGACTTGTCTTCGCCAAATAACAAAATAGTTTATCGTATACAAAACGGTGCCGGTGACAAGTTCGTGATCGGTCCCGAAACCGGTGTGATTAGGGTCGCATCTGGTTCTAATTTAGACCCCGATTTGACGTCACCCAAAACTACGAGATATAGTTTAAACGTAGTGGCCATCGACAGTGGAACGGAAATACAAAGAACTGCCGAGGTTCTTGTGAATATAACTATCGTTGATGTCAATAATAAACCTCCATTATTCATCGACCCTGGTACTGTTATTATCCGAGAAAACACGCAAGTAAGTGAATCATCGAATCTCGATTGAAATAATATATGACGATCGAAAATTCAATTGACGTTTTATCTCTTGTGTTATTTTATTAATTTTTCTTGTCCATCAGAAAACATTTAGATTTTGTAATATTGATGTGTCCTGTCAGGTAGGAGCCTACGTACATCGAGTTGTTGCTAACGATCCGGACATCGCACCGATTCTACGTTATCGAGTCGATCACAATTCGTCTGAGGCACGAAACGAGGAAGGAACTTTGATCAAAATCCAAGAATACGATTATTTGGCAGCCTTGGAATTAAACGCGATCGATGGTTTGCTAAGGGTAGTCAAACTTTTGGACCGGGAACGAGTTGAAACGATAAGACTCGGTTTGGTTGTAGAAGATTTGGCTGCCGTTAAAGGACTGCAAACTGCGTCTGGTTTGTTAATTAAACCATTCTATGATATTACATTGTTTTCTATACAAATTTATAATATAGCAAACGCTTATTTCAGCTGTATTAAGTATAATCATCGAAGACGAAAACGATAACAATCCGAAATTTCGAAGACCATTTTACAGACGATCGGTTACAGAAAATAGTAAAAATGGTGTTAATATAGCTAGCATTGTTGCCGATGACGCTGATAAAAATCGTAGTATCACGTATTCCTTAGAAAGTCCAAAAGAATTAACCGATCTTGTACATTTGGATCCGGAAACTGGCGAAATGGTTGTAGCAAATAAGATCGATCGGGAATTGTATCCTTGGCTTAATCTTACTGTCCGAGCTACTGATTCAGGAATACCACCTAGGTAAAAAAAAATATTTGCTTTCTGCTTTTCAATAAAAATGTTCGTGTGATTATTTTCCTAATTACTTTAAAATATACGTTTCTATAATCTCCTTAGATCAAGCTTGTCGGAAGTGTACGTTCAAGTACTTGACGAAAACGATAATAATCCATACTTTGTCACAGAAATTAGTAACATAACTGCAGCGGAAAACGCCAAAATTGGCACAGAAATTGCTATAATTCAAGCAAGAGATCTTGATAGCGGCGATTATGGGAAAATTACATATCTTCTAGATAGAATGTCGTCTCAGGTGAATATTTAAATTATATCGATCGCATAAGTCAAGAAATATTCTTTTTCTTAATAAAACTAATAATTATCATATTTATTAGGGTAAATTTGCCATTCATCCAGAAACAGGAGCTGTAACGGTTGCTGATACGCTCGATTGGGAATCCAGACATAATTATGTTCTAGTCATAGAGGCTTGGGATAATTATCAATTTGGTTATACAGCTGGGGAATCGAGAAACGCTTTTAAACAAATTCCGTATGTTATTAGAGTATACGATAAATTATCAATTAGATTTTCTCTAATAAATTCATTTGGATCTAAAATATACACTAGACTTATTTTAAATTCTGTAATTAGAGAAATTAATTTCATAATAAATAGTTATACATATGCATTCCATAGAAGCTTAGTAAAATCTACATATATATATATGTTATATATTATTTATTACCTTTGTATTTATTATATATATGTAATTGATAGACGATAATATTTGTTTTAATAATGCTGATGACTCTCCGCAGAGTTACGGTAATCGATGTAAACGATAATTCTCCGAAAATCGAGGTACCTCAGGAATGTGTCAGTATATCGGAATTTCACGATATTCGAGATTCCATAGTGGTTGCAAAGGCACAGGATGCTGATGATCCTACGACTCCCAACGGACGTGTCGTTATTAGAATATTATCTGGCAACGAGATGGGTTAGTTTATTCGAGGAAATAATTAAAGATATCTAATACAAAAGGATAGTTAATAAAATATTAACTTTGAAACAATTTTCCAACGTTAGGTTTGTTCATGCTCGAACAAGTGGATTATTGGACGGCACGGATTAAAGCTGTCCGAAGTTTGAGAGGAAAGTTCGGTAATTATTCGTTGAAGTTGGAAGCTCGTGATCTCGGAGTTCCAAGTAACAAGGAGACAGCGATCTTAGATATTTGCGTGACAGACTACAATGACAATCCGCCTATATTTATCAGCCCGCAACATAACACGACCATTCGTGTATCCGAAGTAAAAATCTAGTTTTTCCTTTTCTATATATAATAACGTTCTATTTCACATTATTTTCTAATTATTAAACATCTATTTTTAAGAACGTGACGGTCGGCACACCGATAATTCAAATAGTCGCGGAAGATGCCGACACTGGTCCAAACGGAGACGTTCACTTTCGTCTAAAACAGGATCTTGCTGGACATTGGAGAACTTTTCATATAGACGATAGAACCGGTGTTATATCTTTGAAGCTTCCATTAGACAGAGAACTTCAAAGATTGTACGAAGTATGTCTTTAAACATTTAAATAATCGAACGAGTTATATTTTCACGATACAAATTTCGTTAATTGATATGGAAACGAATTATATTAATAATATGTAAGATATAAAATCTTACGTGTATTTTATCTAGATACGAGTCGAAGCTTACGATTTAGGAATACCGACACCGTTGAGCTCTGATCTGGATTTAATAATTTATGTTCGTAATATAAACGATTACGAGCCTCAATTTTTGATCGACGTTTTTAACGTTAATTTCACCGAAGAACAATTGCCGAGATCGGAAATGGCGATGCTTCCTGAAACTATCGACAGAGACGAAGTCGACGATCTCGACGATCCACCAACGCAAGTTTGTTATTTTATAGTCGGTGGTAACGACGATGGATCATTTACTTTGGACGTTTATAAGCACGAGCTTACTGTAAGAATAAAGATTTTGAAATAAATTTTAATATGTAACTTACTAGTAAAATAAACGAACGAACGAATTGATATGTTGTTTCAGACTGCGAGGACATTAGATAGAGAAACACAAACACAACACACATTAATAATAAAAGCGACCGAGGATTGTTCGACCGTCCCGACAAACGAAACTATCTTCGACGAAACTAATGATACACTGTTGAAAGTTATCGTCACGGTCGGAGATATAAACGACAATCCACCGAGATTTGTAAACAAAGTATTCACTGGAGGGGTTACTACCGAAGCTGACTTTGGAACTCAGTTTATGAACGTCAAGGTATTATATAATGAATAATATTCATTTATTCCTACATCGCGTTCGATATTATAAATTATTATTATCATTAAATTTTCAACTTAATTATAATAACAATTATTAATGTTATTATACATGCATTTACCATAAAATAATATACGCCGTTATAAAATGTCATGACAATATTGTGAATATTATTATGATAATTATTATTAATGAATATAAATAAATATAATTTTATCCATATATATATAATTATTAAATAATAATACGTTGAACGCACAGGCTATTGATTTGGACGCGGAAGATAATGGAGTTGTCTCTTATTATCAAGTTGGAAAAATGCATATGACTTTGACCGAAGGTTTGGACGACATTCAACTTCAACCATTTCTCGTTCACAAGCACACCGGCGCGGTTAGTCTGAACTTTGATCCTCAGAGAGGGATGAAAGGTTACTTCGATTTTACGGTATATATTTTTTCAGACTTTTTAAACATCTATTACATTTAAGAAGCTCGTTAAGACAATAAATAATTAATTAATACAATAAATACTTAATAATTGTATTAATCTTTTTTAGGTCTTGGCTAATGATTCACAAGGATTAATGGACACAGCGAAAGTATTTATTTATTTATTACGAGAAGATCAAAGAGTACGATTTGTTCTTCGTCAGCATCCACCTGAAATTCGGAATAAAATCGAAATATTTCGACAGTAATTATTATAATGATTTTCAAATAAATTATTATAGTAGGAGTACAGATATAATAATTTATATTATATTCATAGAACTTTGGGTAACGTCACCGGTGCTATCGTCAATGTGGACGAGTACAAAATTCACGAGAATCATGATGGTTCGGTTGATCGAACGAAAACGGATTTATATTTACACCTTGTAAATCGTCGCGATAATTCGATCCTCGAAGTGTCTGAAGTATTAGAATTGGTTGATCGAAATATCGAGAAACTGGACAATCTTTTTAAAGAATTCAATGTGTTGGATACACAGCCAGCTCAATCACAGCCAATTATTCAATACGAACAAGCTGGTACAACGTTCTGGCTTTTAACATTAACTTTGTTTCTCGGAGCTCTTCTCATTTTGTGCATTGCTTTGTGTCTTTCTCAAAGAGCATCTTTTCAAAGACAGCTTAAAGCAGCTAATGCATCATCATTTGGTACGAATTATTTACACGTTTACAAATTTATATTTTTATACATTTTTTCGTTAAATTCGAACGATCGTTATTTTTGTAAAAAATTTAATCAATGACTATAATCTTTTAAAGGCACATCGGATTCAGAATTTATTCGAGGTCCAGGACGTGTTCCTAATACGAATAAGCACAGTATGGAGGGTTCTAATCCAATTTGGATGCACGCATACGAAAACGAATGGTTTAAGAGCGACGAATCTTACAGTCACACATCAGAAAGAGATTCTTTAGATGAAAATGCTCTTAATAATGAAGAGATGATGAATGAAGTGAATACCGAACAAAGGACAGAAGATAAGCCTTATTATATCGAGCCAAGGGTGTCCTCAGTTTCTAGGTAAACATTCTTTAAATCATTCGAATATTATTCTTACGTGAAATAATCAATTAAATAATGTATTTGATTTTTCAATATTCTACCCTTTTTTTTTTTGGTTCTTTCCTTTTAGCTCGGAAACCGTAACAGAAGCTACTACTGACTTCAATCGGAAATCACCCTTGTATCTAGGGTCGATGACAACTGTTAATCCTCTGGGAAAAAAAATTGAAACAACAGAGCTTTAAGCGGTTTTAAGTTCATTCGTATCGATCGAAAGAGGATAGGAACTGTAGAACATCTATCTATACCAGTTGCTTCCGTACAAATAAAAGAAATGAAATAACATTTGACTATATTAAATTACTGCTGACGTAACTATACTTTTATGTAAATACCAAAGTACATTAGAATAACTGATAGATAGCTATATAGATTATTTATTTATATAAGTTAACGTATACTCGAAATATATAACGTTTATTTATTGCCGAAATAATTTATTTAATCTCATATATTGATCTAACGTCAATTGACTCGAGGTATCACGTAGAATGAAATCATTTACGTAAATGTATGCAAATTGAAATTTTCTTTGACATTATCTGAAACTTAAATATTGTTTAATCGAACGATTCGAGCAATGATTTACATAAAAACATCGAGTATGCGAAAGACGAACTTTTGTACTTTAAATATCTTTGTAATCTTAATGGTGACGAATAAAAGAAAGTACAAGCAATCAATAATTTTCTTTCATTTGATTCCTTACGAATTTTCTCCTGACGTTTCGAATTTATTACTAGAATACAAGAAATAGTCGAAATATCCTTGACGTGCAGATAATATCAGACCGCGAAAAGGTTTCGGACAAAAGAGGAATCCATTATTTAAATGCAAATTTAACGTACGTTCGTAATACTTAGAACTTACGTACCGCTGACCTCGATGGGTCAGTCACACTCCGGAGGCCCTTTCACCCTTACGTAGTTTTCAGCTTGTTGGCTAATACGAGACTTTCCTACTTAACATTACCCCGCACGCTATCTTACAATTAACCCCAACCGAGACTGAATTTTAATTTCACACCGTTAGAAAAACCGGAGATGAGAGTGATAAAAGGTCAAGTACTCTGTCGTTTGTAATTACTTATTATATTTATATTGATCGTATCGAGTATCTTGAAAATATCAAATAACAGTCATATTACGATGATCGACGTGAATTTTAAAATCATCGTATATTTCATTTTTTGACAAATCTTTTAACGAAATGAATTCGTACCATTATCGTAAGATAATATTGTTCTTCCTTTACAAACATTGGTTTGTCCAAAAAAAAAAGAAAAAAGTAATTACTTTTCAATCGTTTCTTCATACATCGCAATCTTGCCTAGTCACCATTTCGATTTCCTCGAGTCAATAATGGACTTGGATGATAATCGAGAATAAAAAGAATTTCGTAGACGATTCGAGGTTAACGCACAGTGGTCGAACAGGTAGACTCGAAAGTCGTGGTAGTCCAGGTAACGGTCGGCTATTCTCTTATCGTCTTCCTGAACGTCAGCTTCGCGTGCAGTCTTATGCTAATCCAACCGAGTATATAAGCTACTATTGGTCAGTGCTTGACTTCATCCCCTCGAATATCCCCTCTCTTCGAACCTTCACAGACCGACTCAACCTACCAACATAGTAGCCTCGTGTCGGTTCACCCTCGCTCTTCAGTGCCGTATTAATTCCGGTCGTCGTTATCATCGAGATGGAATTTAACGCTTGCAAATTTTTAACGATTATCTTCAGGTTATTCTTCTGTCGTAGACAAACTCATTCGAACAAATTTTTTTTCTTCGGCTCGAACATTTTACTGATTAATTATTCTCTTAATGATTCGACATCACGAATGAAACGTTTCCTTCATGTCTTTTCTTTATCTTATTTTATCATAACGTAGATTGATCATTTGATATAAATCTGTGATTTCGCATGGAACGCGCTTAACTTTGACGTAACTAGAACTTGTATACACTTACTTTGATATAAACCATAAAGATGAACATAATTCAAAAAGACGTACGGTTGACATTTATAGTTGTTATCTACTCCAAGTTACTGCCTTATAAGCATACATACCTTTTCACAAGGCCTATTATTATCTTTACAATATCTACAGTTCGTTCAACCAGGGTGACATTGTATAAGGAGCCGATACTGCGTACAGTCCTATGACACCTGCAAGGATGCATTTGTTTTACGCGTGATTTGCATGCACCAGTCTTTTGCGTATATCGTTCACTCGACACGCAATAGCAGATCACTTTGGCGGCCTCATTCCGTCGGATGCCAAACTGACCAAACATTTTTTTTTTTTTCTAAAAAATTAATCGATTAATTAATTAAATCGAAAAAAGATTTTATTTACATCAACAACAGAGACTATTGGTTAAAAGTTTATTCTCTTCGATGTCTTACACTTAATAATTATTTTATTTTTATTGTTAACTCAACATTTTTTTATTTACTTTTATTATAATATTTAATTATGTCTAATACCTGTAAATTAAAGGAAATAGTTATATTTCGAAAAAAATATAGAACTTCAATGCGTGTTCGAAAAGTTTTTCGGCAACCCAATAGTTTTTATTCTACTTCTAATTATTGTTCGATTCATTACTACTATATAATAGTCGAATTCAATATACAATAGTCGGTTCTTCACCCACGAAAAAGAAGCAGACTCTTTAACGACTTCATTGCAAACGAATCACATCACCCTCCATTAACGAACCCTCCCAATTGGGGCCCTGACTTATCGAGCTCTGACTCATTGTATCAGAACAATGATGGTTGCTTTTCTTACAATACTTATTATAGACCGAATACTTATAAAAAGATATTAGCCTTATTTTAAACAATAAAATTCTTTCACGTTATCATATATTCATGAATAAAAATGAGACTTAAGATACGACTATTTTATATTGTCTTAACAATAAAAATTCAATACAATTAAATTCATAGTTTAAAAATTCCAATACTTTTGTTCTAAACAAATTTAAGAAAAAAGAGACCTTCTTAAAATATACATACAACAATATATATATATATATATATATATATATATATATATACATTATTAAATAATTATTACACTCTCGAACAGTTACGAAAAGGAAAAATGTCAACTTGTCAAAGAAGTCGTAAAAAAGGAAGACTAAAAGCGCATATAAATAGAATATAGGTCAACGACGGTTCGTATAAAACACATATACGAATACCTTCACGATAGGGTTACCATAAAATCTCCTATCGAGGATCGGTCATCATCCAGTAAAGGGGTAGTTGTATCCTCGAGTGGCTTACCGAGTTTCTTGTGGTGGGGAGGAATTGTTCGCGACACGATGTACACGTGACGAGGATCGGCCTGTCGGCGTCGGCGTCGAAGGGGTTTAGCGACAAGACTAGCCACCCCTACGAAAGCTTTCCACATGTACACCGCTCGCGGCCACGTGAGGTGTGTTTCTTGCACGATCCTCGAAAATGTCGGCCCTCGATCACGGTTGAAAAAACTTACGCGCCAAATCGTTCGAAAAGCATTAAGTGGCCAATTTGTTTCGGGAATGAATTATTTTTAGTGACTGGACGGAAATGAGTTTTCTATTTTAGAGAATAAGTGAGAAAAAGAGAGAAAGAGAGAGAGAGAGAGAGAGAGAGAGAGAGAGAGAGAGAGAGAGAGAGAGAATAAGAAAGAGTAGAAAAAAAGTGGATAAATTTTCGAATACGTAAAACATGCGTTATTCGTGGACTCTGAGATCCTGAATGATATTATTATCAGGTAAGAATTTTATTTCTTTTTCCTTTTTCCATATTTTTCTATACGTTTTTAACATAAATCTTTTTTGCATAATTTAAAATCAAATTTTCTTTCTCAAAAAAGAGATACCAAAATTAAATAAAATTAAAATAAATTTACATAAATTTAAATGAATTTAAATAATAAATTTTTCACACAAATTTTATTGATACATGCAAATAATGAAGTTACGTTGATATATGTAATATAATATTTGGTAGGAATTATAAAATCATGAATCGAAAAATATATTCCGTGACGTTCATCAACTAAATCGTTTTCTATTATTCTTAACATTATTTTGATGATTAGAAACACGCTTCTTGGTACATCGACAGGCCGATACCGAGGCTACATCCATCACGAACTGAGATATTTGATCGCCCCACATTTTGCTACGCGTCGGCTGTTGACTTTTTAATAATTGCATTCAATGTTATCAAATCTTTACACTTTTAGTATTTAATCAAAAGGAAAGTCCTCACTTTCATTTTTACTTACGACATATGATAGATGTTTATAAACGACATTAATTAGGGTTTTGTATAATCGTTGAAACAGTTCTTTATAAACTTCTTGAAAAATTGAACAAAATTATCTTTTTATCTGATAAATCTTTGCTCAACAAGTTTAAAGGAACGTTATAGTCGTGTTTAAAGAAGCTTACAAACCAGTCACGTTCTCACGTTGATTAATAATACATAATCATAGATGCATAGTCGTAGATCCAATGTGCATTATATAACTAATGAATATTTATGCATCGACTCAACCGCTGTGTAGTATGCAAACCATCGTAAAAGAAGAGAAAAAAAGAAAACTATTATCGATCCGAGTCGACTGGACACTGACCGGCAAAAGTCCATTCAAGTATTATATTATACATGTTATTCGATCGAAACTTCCGGTTAAAGCTCATTGTTAGTGATTTTAATTATTTAAGGTAAATAAAATAAATTTATTCTAGTCACGATCGAAAATTGAACGATTTTATTTCACATTGTTTTAATTTTTGGCCAAATTTTAAATAAGTCACTTTACAAAATTACTTAATGTTATCACTTAGCAAAATTAAAATACATTTATCTTAATGCATAAATTAACATAAATAAGTAATGATCATAGAAAACAAAAAATGCATACTATAAATTTCCTACAAAATAACTTACATCAAATATATTCACTACATTCTATATAAACTCATAATGTACACCGAATGTTGTGTCCGATAGGAACGGTCGATGACCCACATTTGAATTTTTTCCGTAAACGATTATATCTACGTACATCTCATAATCCTACATATATATATAAATCTATAAAGAAAGCAATAAACGTAAATGACTTTATCGTCACTCAATAAAACTGCTTATATAATGCTACGTATAGATCTTACAAGATGTGATGATATAGCTCACTTTAAGAATAAGTGTTTAAGTGACAATTTTAACAAACAAAACGAGTGTAACGAGTGTAAAGCAAGCTATAAATCTTTGCTTGAATTTAACATGAAACGATAAACATCATCGTTCATTATAGACAAATATTAATAATCTATTTCTAAATTGATTCTTTTGATAAAATGAAAAAGTGTTAGTAATAAACAATAAAATAACAATAATCAGTGAAATAACGTCAGGTGCAACATTGTAAAGATGTACATAACGATTACTTACGACCTCATTTAACAAAATCGATAATCACATTGTTATCAACAAGAATTATCTGTTCAATGTGTTAGTCATTTCCTTAAATATATCTAACACATATGCTTATCAATTTATATCAATGAAACAGTATCAGCAATAAATTGATAGATACCTAATATTAAAACGAAAAAAAAGTTTCTTTTCGAACCTATCATTTCTTTCTTTTCACATAATCTTCTATCGACATTTTGCGAGAAGGTATCAATTATAGATATTGCGTAAAAGTAGCCCTTTCGTTCGATCGTCCAACGATCGATATATTTCGTCGAGCGTCTATGGGATTCTCAGAAATTGTATAATACAATGAATAGTAAAAAATATATACTTTCATAAATTTTTTCTTTATTTTCATTGAGAAACCCATTGAACCACGATATTCGTTATTTTATTCGTGATTATCGTTATCGAAGATATTCATAAACATACAATTTTATAAGGAAAAAATGTAAAAAACGTTTCGAAGAACTTTCACTTACGAACACGATTGGCAAATTAAAGGTTTCTCGAAAAGTGAAAACCATTAAGGATCGCCCTATCACGCATCCAAGTAACGGATGAAGACCAAGTAACTCGTGTAAATAATTAGTGTATTCGATAAAGTGGAACGACTATCGGACGGTCAAAAGACTTCGCGAATGTTTCCCGATTCTTGCAATATTTAAAGAAGAAACATGAAAGTTCAATATAAGAACAAGAAGTTCAACGTAACGGACTATCGATTTTTTACACTTGTCGCACGTAGCGATAAAACATCTTAAACGTTTGAATGATAATGTCCATGTATTGAAATAATCAAGATTACTAATAGATCGATTATGTTTCAATAAAATTTATTCGTATGATTTTTTTTTTTTTTGTAGAATGCCCCTTGTAGGAGCATGGTTGAAAATATGGATTTATTTGAGTTTCATCTTTGGATGGACAATAGGTGCACGACCACGATTTGATACTTCTACGGATATGGGATTGGTTTTGATACCAGCTGACGCGGAAGTCGATTCGGTTATATTTCGATTACGAGCTACCGATCAGGATGCAGATTTTCCTCTTATTTTTGAAATCACTGGTAACTGTTAGTCTATATGTATTGTGATTATATAGTAGGATCTTGATCGAACTATCTAAAGAACGATTAAAAGTCAAAAGATTCTATTGAATGTAACCTTTTCGTATCTTGCTTATATCCCCTAATGATATACTGTAAAATTACAAAGAAAAGAAAGAAACTAACTTGTTGCTATATATTTACATATAGCAACAATTACACCAGTTGTAAGAATCGACAATCTGCCGTGTACGCTCTATAATAAAGTGTGCCAGGCTAATGTAATTCTAACGAAGCGTCTAATGGCTGGCCGTCTTCATGACTTTGCTGTGAGGGTTAAAGACTCGAAGGGTGACTCGAATTCGATGCAAGCGACCATTTCTGTCACGAATGCTACCACTCAACGCGATAAAATATTCCCGCACATTCCTTCTCTGATAATGGTACCCGAGGTAAGAGTTAATTGCACTTACAAATAGCTATGGATTTTACATCGAGACTTAGTTATGTATTTTTAATTATTTCAATCCTATCATATAATATCTAACTTTAATTCAAGATTTATACTTATTTTTTTCTTAATGACTATGATTAAAAATATCGTAAATTTTTTTACGATTTCTTCGTAATAAATTAGTACCAATTATGATTTTTTTTTTTTTTAAAGGATACTAAACCTGGTAAGGAATTAGATTATCTGCTCGTTCGAGCAAACTCTTGGAGTGGTAAACCAGTTTATATAGAATTATGGGTAAGTCCAGCCAATATTTTTTTAATAATTTCTACTTCGTGCTAAGGTACAACAATAAAAAGTAAAAATTTTATTCTTAACACTTTTGATAGCAACCAAAAGAATTGTTTACGATCAGACAACGACAGACACCATCGCAAACTCGAGGAGTTATAACGTTGATCGGTGAACTGGATTTCGAGACTCAATCCATGTACACTCTCACAATGTACGCGACGGTGGGTTTACTCAGTCTCTTATTTTTCATAGAATTATTTCAAATCTAAGTAATTTGATTATTTAGGATCCTTATACAGAACCTGGGAAAGATACAAGAAATATAGCTGGATTGAACGTCGTTGTTGTAGTCCAAGATGTACAAGATGTTCCACCTATTTTTACTTTGGCACCACCTTTGACGAGACTCAACAATTCTATACAACCTGTAAGATTTTAGATCATATTATTTTTATAATGTATCCGTAAATTAATAATTAGATATAATTAGTATAATTGAATTTCGATTAAACAAAAATTCAGTTAAAGCTTGTTTTATAATACAAGATTAGTGTCTATCTTTTATTATAAAAAAATTGACATAGATTACTTTTTAAAATGATGTCAGCAAGATAATTCGTTTGTTAAGAAATAATATTCGATTTACAAGTTGTAGTAACCTTTCGTGAGTCAATTCGTTCACCATTTATACATACAAAAAAATATTTGTATCTTTCGTAGGGGGATGTAATATTACGAGTTCATGCAGAAGATGGAGATAAGGGCGTTCCTCGAGAAATCGTATACGGTCTCGTGTCAGAGGGCAATCCTTTCACGCCATTTTTTAATATATCAGAAACGACAGGTGAGTAAACATAAAGACGAGTTTCTTATTTTACAAAAATCGTTTCAAATGTATGAAGGAAGAACATACAAGTATTTTCATATATTTTCCAATAACCTAATCGATCCATTTCTGTATGGAATGACCTAACATTATCTTAATTATGATTTGTCTTACTTCTACTACTTGTCATTTTCTACTTGCTATTTTTACTGCTTATTTTATCACACAAGTTCGATTTCGTGAAGGAAGAAATTGAGATCTCATCTTACGATAATACGATATTCTACAAAGATTGTCCATGAGTTAAGATTGATTTGAACGATAAAGTTCAAAATTTCCTTGTAAAATTAAAAAAAAAAAAAAAAAAAAAACGGAAAAAAAACTTATATGGTTCTTTTTCAAAGCATCTAATAAAAATGTACACTCTCACGTAGGAAATGAATTTACGACCGTAACAAGTCACTTCGAAAGATCGATATTGTTAAACGCAAATCTACTTCACTTCTTGGTCATTTTTGTTTGGAAATACCGAATGACGTCTTTAATTTATGTCCGACACACACTACTGACCCGGTTTCAGCGAAAACCTTTCCACAATGACTAAAGACGGAAATTAATTCTCCGCCAGATCGACGATGTTTCTTTTTTACTTTTATCTTTTTTCTCTTTTTTATCTTTCCACTATCCGTTGTTATCTTTCCGACAATGATTCATCGCTTTTCATGCATAAGGCGAATCGGAAAGAGAAAAGAAAATTACGCGCGTAATTTCGTGGTGATAGATAAAACGGATCGATACTCGTCGACATCGAGAGTGTATTTGCTTTTAAGGCAAGAGAACAAAATATTTCTCTTATATCGAACTCTATTTTCAAATGAAATAATTATTTAATAAGAATAAAAAAATATAACGAAAAGTATAGTGAATAAAAAGTCGAAGGAAGAATAAACTAATATGATATAACAAATATACGAAGAAAAATATGAGCAAATTAACGCATTAAATGAAATCGAGAGTGCGTATTACCATTATGAATGAGATATTTCGTTGACGTTACGAGTTTATTCTCAAGATCTGTAGTTAACGTGCCCTTTTACTTTCCCTTATCGTATTTATAAAAAAAAAATAAAGAAAGAGTTACGAAATAAATTCGAAAGGGTACCTTCTTATCCGAGGTCATCGAGGTACTTGGGGTTTTCGTCGAATGACCCCGCGTGCGCGAATGAGTCATACTCGAGGTAAGAAGGTAACGAAAAGAAGTGACCACAACGATTCTGGTCAGTTTTACAAGCGAAAGTATCGATCGTAAGAAGGGTCACTCTCTGCTTTTCAAAGCACGATGCTTATCTTTTCGTAGCAAGGAGCATGCGATATAATACATATACGTATATATATATATGTGTGTGTATGTGTATTATACACGTACATACGTACATAAAACATTAACAATTTCTTGACTCGATTTAGTTCGTTGTCGCCGTTTCCCTAGCCGTTACCATTTCTTTAAGTTTAAAACCACGCGTCTTTGTTTTCCACTACCTTTACGTGCTTAACTTCGAGAACGACACAACTAAGGGACACGTATTAAAACGAAAATTACACTTACTGCGTTACGGCTTTCATGTTGTGGAAGAATAAATTGCGACGTTACAAATTACACGTTAATTATACGAGTAATACTACCATTTATATTTATAAATTTATATTCTTTTTCAACTTAAAACAATTATAATTATTATTATTGTTCATTAATAATAAAAATTATTAATGAAATTAGAATGAATAAGAATGAAAAAATACGAGTGAAAATTATAATTATTTGTTAAAGTTTAAAGAGATAGCTATTTATTATTATATTGTAATATATCTCGCAAGTTGTCATTTGATAAAGCTTACAAAACTTTGAAACGAATAACACGAATCTATAGTCATGTGAAAGCTTATGTGAAAAAGTTCTTTAGACCCCAGCTGTAGTCGTTCCGATTTATAAAACGAATGAATGCTATGATTACATTAAAATCAGACCACATATATGTACGTACAAATATGGAATATCTTGACGAGAACTTATAATTAACCTATAAAAAGAATAAAAAATCGTTTCGTCAATAATAGACTTCCTCTTTCAGGAGAAATCGTTCTGGCCAGGCCATTAGAGGAACTCATACAAATCACTCATGTTGGTGCACCTGTCGTACTTAGCGTCGTCGCAGAAGAAATTAGAAGAACCCGGGAAGAACCACCTGCACAGGCAACCGTCGTTGAAGTTGGACTTTTGCTTGGAGAACCAGGAAATAGTCCACCCTATTTCGAAAGTGACACGTTAGTATTTCAGATATTAAACTATCGTATCAATAATTCATATCTCTATTCATATTAGAACAAATTTTTAGATATTTAAAAAAAAAAGATATGTATATATGTATGTTCAATTTTATTAATTAAATGTCCTCTAATATTATAAATACATATATTCACGATATTATCATTCGCAGTTATGTTACGGTAATAGATGAAAATCTAGAACCAGGAACTATAATTAGTTTTGGCGATCAATATTCCACAAAAGTGCGTGACGAAGATATCGGTAAAGCTGGTGTATTTGCGCTAAAATTAGAAAATAATAATGGCACTTTTGAAATTAATCCTACCGTTGCTGAACGTACCGCGGATTTCATTATTACGGTTCGAGATAATACATTCATCGATTATGAAACGTATAAGAGCTTGATCTTCAAGGTAAATATAATACCTTCTATGTTAGTTTTATTTATAATAATGATCAGATATTGTTAATATATATGTATATATACATACTATCTAATTAATTTTTATCGCAGATCGTCGCTCAGGAAATTGGTCCAGCTACGAATTTATCTACATCCGTACCGGTGACGATTTATTTACGAGATGTCAATGATAATCCACCAATTTTCGAACAGGATTCTTACGAAGTGACACTTTCGGAAAATGTTACAGCCGGTACACGTGTCGTGCAGGTAAACAATTAATTATAGATAAAAACGAAGAAAAAGACGACGAATTAAATAAAAGTAGAATTTTCGTTTAAAAAGGTACACGCTACCGACAAAGACACAGGAGATTTCGGTAATATACAATACACTCGGATAATCGGTCAAGGTAGCGAAGCATTTACAATGGATTCCGATAGAGGATTAATAACAGTAGCGATGGGATCCTCTTTGGATCGCGAGATCGCATCTAGATTGCAATTATCGGTTGAAGCACGAGATGAAAATGGCAAGGGTAATCGAGGTGTCGTTCCTTTGATAGTCAATCTGATCGATGTGAACGATAACGTGCCGATATTCGAGAAAAGTATTTACATGTTCTTTTTAAATTCTGATTTGACTAATTTTACATCATCGGCCATGATCAAGGTAATTGAATTGTATATTATTTAATTTTATTTTTCTTAACAAGCTCATAGATTATGTCAGATAGTTACAGTGTATAAATTTATACGTTATAATAATTAAAATATTAAAAACATTTATTCATATTTTTCAGGCTACAGACGCGGATGCTGAACCACCAAACAACGTGGTCAGATACGAGATCATTCACGGAAACTACGAGGATAAATTCTATTTAAACGAAATCACCGGTGAATTGATTTTACGATCGCCCATTACAAAAGTTAGAAGAAAGAAACAAAGTACTGCCGAGAGATTAGGTAACAAACCACGGAAGGAATTACATAGAGACGATACGAAAGAATTTATACTAAAGACGATAAACACAACGACGACTAATCTTGGAATGTCGAGACCAATAAATAAGAGTGAATTACTAAGAAAAATTCGAGAATCTGTCAAAACTCGAAGAAAACGAGCGAACGACGATGCTCTGTATACTTTAACAGCTAGAGCATACGATCTTGGTAATTTTTAAATGTACATGAATATTTTTATGATAAGATATAAGAATTATTATTTTTCTTCTTTAATGTTTCTTTTTTTTTTCTTTTTTAATATGTCGAATAATCATAGGCGTACCACACTTGTCGAGTTTAACACAAATAAAAATAATGAGTGGTGGAGCAGCAGAGGATCGTATCGTTACGTTCGTTTTACCAGAAGAACATCCAGATCCAGTGAAAACAGCGAAAACATTGGCTACGATCACAGGTGCAAAAGTAATCGTTCAAGATATACGTCCTTACGTGACAACCAATGACACATCTAATACGTCGAGCGATGCTAAAAAGTTAGTTCAATAGCTATCTCAACTATTTATAAAGAAATATCGTTCTCGATAATCGATCACTCACGATAATTTCAGAAGCATTGTCGTTGCCCGGGTAGAAAAAAGTACTTCCTTCGTGGACATAGAAAAAATTCGAGAAACTTTAGCGGCCAATGGAGTTGGTATAATAAATGCTTCAGTTATGATGCCTGACTCTACTGGAAAAACAACGATAACTAATATCACTAATACGGTTACTAACGTACAAAACGAAGAAGTTATAGTGAGTATACTTTGAATAATTTTTGTAATGTTTTAATATATCTCTATTGTTGGATTTGAGATTATTTGTTGGATTAAATATATTATTTTTAGCAAGAGTTACTTTTATTATATCAGTATGATGAACTTTTAAACTCTCGTATATTGATTTCACATTTCCGAGAAATAAGAAGGCAGGATTATGTTTCAGACGGTGTACAAAGCCGAAAATAAAATACTTTTCTGGTTGCTCATTATTTTGGGTTTATTGATGCTCCTTGCTATCGCTGCTTTGATCATTTGCTGCATTTGTCCTGGCTGTCCTTTTTACATGGCACCTAGAAAACGTCGAGTACAATCGTCGGAAACTTTAATCGTCCGATCGGACGGAAGACCGAAGAGACATCTTCATCGAAAGCAACCGACGATCGTTCATGGTAACTAAATCGGAAGACATCCATCTGTACGAGTTCGTGAACTTTTCACAAGTTCACTTTGATTTATCTGTTAAGACTTAAAATTATATAATACGAGATATATATGTTCCATAACGATCGAGTGTGTTTGAATAATTACACTGCCATATACATACATAAATAAGTTAGCACTTTATAAATACGTAAGATTTATATCGAATTATTTCTCCATAAAGTTCCTGTTCGTTCGAAAATATTTTACCTGCGTGATCAACATTATATATCTCTATCGTGTTTATATCAAATTTGTAACATCACGATCAACGATTTGCAATATGTATACGACGTTACTTACGATCGATCGAAATAGATATATTACAGTCATATTATAGAGATCATTTTTATATATTCTATATAATGTCAAACCACAGATAATCTTTATATAATAAAATTGAAAATTTCGAGATAAGAAAGAAAGCTCATACCTAAGGTTATATGTTTCTAGTAACCAATAACCAGGAAAGGAAGCAAGCGTGGAGTGCCGATCCAACCCGAAGAAATTGGCAATTCAATCGGCGGAACGTGAAAAATTGTGGCCTGTCTTCTCTACCGGGTGACGTAGCTTATGCTTCGGCGCATGCGAAAGAAGGACGAATGGACGTGGAGTCTTCGAGACAACGAGACGATTTGATTTACGATAATTCCAGAAGAATCACTGGGCAAGATCGAATGTACGTTGAGGATATCGAGAGTATAAAAATGCGAGATTATAACGTGGACGATGGTGTAGATTCTTTACAACGCGACGATATCGAACGTAGCTCTGATCAACCTCGACAGAGTTATAGATACGAACAAGAGCAAGATATAAACGATGATAGAACGATCAGGGAACAGCATTTTTATCGGGAAGGAAACGCGGAGATTTTGCGATTGGTGACGAGAGGAGGACAAGTCGAGGATAACGTTATTCAACATCATGGTACTACCGTGATCGTAGATGGCAAGGATATTCTCTTAAAAAGATTCATGGAAGATCAAAAGATGAGACAAGAGGCATCGATCCAAGATATCGACGGTACACGAAGTATAGAATCAACGCAAAAAATCCGAGAAACGACTCATCAGCAACCAGAGATTATACTTATACCACAAACTTTAAACATCGCCCATAGTCAGCAAGTTGACGAAAGTGGTCCAGGTGTTCAGAGATTACTTATCGATCGTATCGATTACGAAGGCACTCCTAAAGAAAAAGTTACTCATATTTCTGACAACGTACAATCTACCAGGCAAGAATCTACGATCGTTGTTGGTGGTGGTGGTGGTGGTGGTGGTGGTGGTGCTTCTGAAAGTACAGAGAGAGCCACGATATTAAACAAAGATAACGTACAATCCGTTAACGTTCAATCTTACTCCTTTCATGATATGGAACTGGCACGACAAAATGCTTTGCTGACTAGACTTTTATTGGAACGCGAAACCCGAGCTGGGAGTGGCCCAGCTATGATGGATTCTACGAGTTACTTGGAGACCCAAAGTTTACCTGGGCAAGTAGCTATAGCAACTCAAACCGATAGGACTGCTGCTACTCAAACTGAAAGACACGTGAGAAGTAGAAGTGACAATGATGAATCCGAGGACGAGTCGAGGATAAGAAAAAAGATGAAAACTAAGAAGAGATACGAGAGTGATTCGAAAAGAACCAGAACTTTGTGGATGAAGTCACCGATAGAAGAAGAACGAAGTCCCTGTTTTGATAAACGTTTAAGTATTCTTCGAAAGAAAGTTAAAGAGGTCAAAGATGGAAGAAAGATCTCAATAGAGCCTGAAGTTCTCCGTGAGATATCTGACTCTTTGGATGATAATGGTAGTTCTGGTAGAGGAGACGATAAAGAGACAAAAACTTACGAAAGATCGACGGAAGAGACGAGTATCAGATATGAAATATTAAACGAAGAGGACAATGGTAGTCCCTCGTCTATCGAAATTTCCAAAGACAAATTTGATAAGGTTTTTAGCGAAAAGGCTCATCATCGTGGCCGCGATGATCGAAAAACAGATGTCACCGAATCAACTTCTTCCTCCGAACTCAAAGAAAAGACTGAAAAGCATACGGAAAAACAAACAACCAGTCCGAAGAAGGACTCCAAAAAGAGTCAAAAGAAAACGGAAAGTAAACCTACTTTTCGGATATTGGAAAGGGAGATTACATTGTTGACAAAAAAACTCAGTAAATTAGGTGAAAAAAAGACTCAGGAGAAAGACTCGGGAAGCGCAAGTACCTTTCAGGAAAAAACTACCACTACTACTACGAAAAAAAGTTTGAAAAAGGACGTAGATCAGAAGATGTCCAAAAGAATGGAAGATTCGAGCAAGCATCGAACGAAAATATCTACAGAGCCGACTCCTAGCACATCGAAAGCTACAGAACAAGGCACGAATCAACGAAAAGAAGGAAGTATGACCAAACTGAGACACAAGTTAAAGTATCAACAAGCTCAAGT
Source organism: Vespula pensylvanica (assembly GCF_014466175.1). Classification (NCBI taxonomy): domain Eukaryota; kingdom Metazoa; phylum Arthropoda; class Insecta; order Hymenoptera; family Vespidae; genus Vespula; species Vespula pensylvanica. The sequence goes on from NC_057686.1 coordinate 14,713,587, forward strand.
TACAAGTACAGGAAGTTCCGAAATAGAGGACACTCATGAAAGATCGAGAAAAGAGAGTTCCGAATCGAATCAGGAAAATGTTAAAGAAAAGCAACTATCTACGATTCATTCTAAAATCAAAAGACAAGCTCACATAGAAGATCGAAAAGAAGATCTCGCGTTAAAGGATCAGGAAAGTGAGAAACAAAAGGAATTTTCGAAAGAATGGTCGAAGTCTGATTCGAAGTTTAGGAAATTGGATAAATCGATAAGCCATTCTCAAAAAGAAAGTTTATCGGAGGAATTTAGTGCAAGTACTGGTTCGGATCGAATAGAAACCAAAAAGGAATTGGGTCCTCGTCGTAATTTCGATAAAAGAACAAGTACAAGTTCTTCTGATAATGTTTCGAGACAAACGGGTCAACGAAAATCGAGAAAGATGCGGGTACAACACCAAGCCGGAAAAATCTCAGACACTTCGTTAAAAGATACCTCGGAAAAGGAGGATACTGAAAAACACAAAACGACCACGGACGATAAAAATGTTAAAAAGAAATCGAAATTAGTTAAAGTGCATACGGATGGAAAAAAGAAACTATCCACGGTTAAGAGTGATTTAGAAAGTACAAAAGAGGATGATCGAATGATATCGTTGAGAGAAGCATTGAAAGATTTCGTGGGTTTTGGACGTATTAAAAAAGATACGAGCGAAGAACAAGCTTTTACCGATAATTTCGAGGAAATACCAAAGGAAATCGTTACATCTTCTCAGAAAAGTGATAAAATTACGAGCGAAGAAAAAGTAACGAGTGAATTGGAAACAAAATCGCCAGAAGAATTGATTATGAAATATAATGGTACAGATCTTCGAGATACAGAGAAAGAGGAAGTTAAAAAATCTAAAAATGATAGAGACCAAAAGATCGAGATCATTGAAGTTCCTTCGAAAGATATTGAAGAAGATACAAAAAGTAAAATAAAAGAAGATAAAAAAGCTTCCGAAATACGTGAAACCGATGAAGATTCCGTAGATAAAAAGAAAACCGTAGAAGAGTTTATCGAGGAATTACAAAAAGAGATCTATAGATCTCGTATATCGGATAAAGAAAAAAACGAGATTGCTATTACTTCGAGCGTGTCCCCGATCGATAAAATCTTATCGAAAACTGCAATAATACCGAGTACGTCTAAGGATATAATCCATGAAAAAGTATCTTTGCCAGATATGGCTGATAAAATTGATTTCAAGGATGGAACAGAAGTAAGAAAAAAAGAAGATGAAATAACTACGAGGAAAGATATCGAGAAATCTTTCGGAACGAAAAATAAAGATGATTCGTCTGTAAAAGATAGTAAAACAATTCCCATGCTCGTAGATATTGAAAAAGAAAAAAAATCATTTGACCAATCTACAAACGTAGATAGTGAAATTGCAACGAATTTAACTGAGATTACTGATAAGGATTTACAGGTTACGTTATCAAAGGACAACGATAAAGTTAAAGAAACTGAAGATAAATCAAGTTCTAAATCTGTACATGATAAAGATACGAAAGAAGATGAATCAGACGTGAAAAAAGATTTAGAAGATACTTCGATAACAACGGAAGATTCAAGCTCTCTTATGGATACGACGAAAATGATAGAAACGGTTTTAGAAATCGCGAGTAAACGCAGTTTACCAGAAAAAAGTGACACGGATGAAAAGTTCGAATTTAAGGAGACGGCTAGTGTAAAAAGTGAGAAAGATTATACACATACGGAATCTCCTGAAATCGATACGATCATGAAAAGTAACAGTAAGAGAGATTCGATTCTTGTTAGTGCGGAAGTCCATGCTGGACAAATTACTGAAGAAATTCTGGACGATAATCGAGATACTGACAAAAGTAAAGAGATTTTAATTGCTCAACAGGATAAAGGTAAGATCGATATATCTACCTCCGAAGATGATACAAAAAGTTTTATTGAAGAAAGTCAAGTTAGAACGTCGCCAGTTAAAGACATTTCAAAATCTCATAAAATGGAAGATATAGAAATTACTGCCGACAAAGATAAACCCATAGAAGATATTAAACAAAGTGATATAAATGTAGAGGACGAAGGTACGGAAAAATCTCAAATAAAGATAGAAGACACGATATTAAAGAAGGAAGAAGGAGGAACGGTTTCGCAAAGCGATGAAATCGATATAAAAAGAGATGAAAGTGATAAAGGAAAGGAAACATTAGAGACGACTTCGATCGAATTATCTGAAGACAATGACGAAGGTAAAAAAGATATAAAATCAGAACCTTTAAAGGATGAAGTTACAGAAGATTTGACATCTCCAAAGGACTTGGAAATACATGAAAAACAAAAGTTGGAAGAATTAAAAATTATAAGCTCTCCTCCGAGCAAACCGGCACTTCCAATATTATCAGACATGGAAGATCGATTGACCAACCAAGAAGGACAAATAGAAATGAAAATAGTTCGAGAGTCAAAGGACTCTACAGATGAAACAAATCCAATTGATCCGATTAGAGTGGAAAAACCATCGAAACCTCCTTCGCCGACCAAAATACTGGAACCATCGAGTCCCCAAGAAGATTCCAAAATACAAACTGATACGATGGATATCGATAAAGAGAAAGAAAGTAGGTCATTCGGTGCTATTAGCGTGATCAAATCTTTAGAGGAATTAAAATTTGACGAGATAACTCAATCGCGCGCAGAAGATAAGGATTTTTCTGAGAAGGAAACCACGGTCTTGTTGGAGGACAAAGGCAATCAAGATAGCATAATTAAATTAGAGAAGGAAGAAGACAAAGAGGAAAAAGAAGATTCGAGTAAACAAGATAAGTTCGTTCGTGAAAGCCCGGATGAGACGAGCTTGCAACCTGGAGAGGAGTTTGCAAAAGAAGAACTTCTAAAGAGGACGGAGGAATACGAAAACGTAAGCCCTACAATTTTTACGAGCATTATCGATACGCCGGAAGATTCCGATGAGAGTGACTCATCCAGTGATATTTCCAGGAAAACAACACTGACCACGAGACCGTACCAAACGCCTCGACATCGCGCTAGGGATCTTCCTGAAAAAGAAACTCTTTCGATGGAAATGACCGAAAGTGTATCTGACGTGGAAGATATGGAATCGATGGTTGAAAAGTTGAAAGATGAAAATAGCGAACATCAAGTGATCGATGTAACTATGGACGTTATACAAACAATTCCTAGTGTATCGCACGAGACAATGGAGACTGAAAAAAACGGTTCAATTGATAACAATATCCAGATAGATGAGAAATCTAAAGAACCAGTTTTTAGCGAAAAAAGTTCGCCTCCTATACAAGAAGCATCAAGTATAGTTACTGAAAACCAAGAAAAAGAATCTAGTCCTAAAAAACCGAAGGATATAAAAGATTCGGAGAATACAAAAACGACGAAAGTAAAAGATGCTTCCAAGACAGAAAAGCACGATAAATCTGACGAGAGTAAGGATAAACAAGTAAAAAAATTAGAAAAGGATATAAAAGGAGGAAAACAACATCCAGAACGTTCGAAAGTCGTAGCTCGCAAAGAAAAGAAAAATATTTCAGAGGAAGTAACCGAAATTAAAAAGGATCCTTCAGTGGGAAAAACATCTCGGCAATTTAAACGTCGTTCGTCTAAGCCGACCGGAAGTCAGTCGGAAAAAAATTCGGAGAAAAAATCGGAGGACGAAAAGGTAACAGCGAAATCGAAAAAGACGGAGGAGGATCGATCGAAATCGAAAAAATCGTCGAGCAGTGGTGAGAAATCGTCGAGTCCGCCAAAAACGGGTGACACCGAAACTGGTAAGACTCGATCTAAATACATGGCTTGGTACACGCAAAAAAGAGAAGAAATGGAGAAGAAAAGGGAAGCTAAGAAGATCGAAGAGCATGACGAACAGGATCAGCAGCTACCACGTTGGTTGAGAAGAAGTCTGGCTCATAGAAGATCGATTCCTGATGAGAAAAAAAAATTGGAGATTAAAACACCAGAAATAACACCGAGAACTAGACGCAAAGTGAAACCTTTGGTGAACGTTGAGTCTGAACAATTAAAAGCTATTGTCCGTCAAGGACGAAGAATGAGAAAAGCCGAAGGTGGACAATACGAGGATCCTCCGATTCAAATTTTTGCGTCGACCCCACCCACACCCGCACCACCTCCACCACCACCAACACTAACGGAATCAAAATATCCTCGTCATCATCTATTTCAACATTCCGAATACAAATACGAAAAAATGCCAGCTCCATTTTACCTTCATCCTCCACCAGCACCTCATCCCTCGCCGCAATTATCACCGGAACATTACGATTCACAACGAACGACTGAATTCGTAAGACCGGAAGTAGAACTCGACTCCGGTACCGGTACATCGATGACAACAGGTACGAGATTACGACATCAGCAACTTCTTGAGAAGAAGAGCGTCTTCGATATCGCTTATAGCGAAGCTGCACCGTCGCAATTAAGATCTGAGAGTACAACACCTCCTTCTTAATCAACCAGGAAATGCTGCCCTTTTACAAAATATACAATACTGTGCAATAAAATATACAATACTTGAGATATCGTGATATAAATGAGATTAATTGAGAGAAAATAAGATATGTGAAAGAAGTAAAGGAATGAATGAAGAAGATAGATACGAGAGATACTTTGAATTTGAAATTTTAATAGATGAATATACCGATAATGTTCGATATCATTCGCACAAAGTTATTGATTTAATAAAAGAAAATTTATGAAAAATCGTGCCCTTTTAAAGTATAGGTAAAAGAAAATTTGTGGATATAAAATATTTCATTTAATATTTCTATATTCTCTCCGTGCTATTTTTCACTAAAAATATATTAATATTTCTATCGTATCGCGCGTGGTGTCTATCGTTATCACTACTGCCGTCCGAGAATGATACGAATTAATTAATTATTAAGCACATCGCATCGATGACGAATTTTTTATTACGACTGTTAGCTCATTGTAACGGTGTTTGTATTAATCTTGTAAATACATGTGTATAAAAATTCTAATAACGTGTGTTAACGTTATCAATCATCGATCCTTTTTACTTGAAATTAATTAATCTATACTTTAATTCCGTTTATTTACTTAAATTAATTGGAGTATACGATTTTACATATATTCAAATGTAAATCTACATCCCGCTGAAAGAGCTTCTGCCTTTTCTACCATTCTGTTACAAAAATATCCTCGGTCTCTTGACTTTATCCACTTATCTTTCTCCAGTCAATTTGTTTGCTCTTTCTCTCTATCTCTCTTTCTTTATCTCTTTCTCTATTTCTCTCTCGGTGTCATGTTCAAGAATAACTTAACTTTTTGATATACTAATATAACTATCGATCGGATTTGCAACAGGTTACATAGAAAGTATTACTAGATATTTCATCATTAAATTATATATATATATATATATATATATATATATATATATATTTAAATTTCAAGATATAAATATCACAAAGAGTAGGTAATAGTAAAAACGAACTACAAATATTACGAATTGAAAGTTTGACCTTCAATAAAAAATATATCATTAATGATTTACATCGTAAATAAAGTATTTGATAATTCTCAACGAATGTAAAAAAAAAAAAAAAAAAATTTGTTAAATGACGCATATAACGTTATCGTACGTATGTACTTCTACGTGCGGGAAAGAGAGACAGATGATCGATAAAAATGACGAACTAAATAGAAAGAGCGAGAGAGAAAGAAAGAGAGAGAGAGAGAGAGAGAGAGAAAGAGATAGGAAGAGAAAGAGAGAAAGAGGGAGAAAGAGAGAGATCGAGTCGAATGACGTAATCAGTAGCGCGTAATGACTTTTCTACGCCTTCTTTTCGTTGATTTTACGTTTGCATTGACGTAGACAGACGAATGAATGGCGTAAGAGATACGACAAAAAGTTGTGACGTTACCGATGCAACTAACCTACCGTAATCAAAAACATAATGATGGTGCATCAAACATAACCGGAGACTGGTAAATCTTTCCACGGGGATAACATGAGATTGAAGTTGGTTGTTTCACTTCACTTTTCCAAGGCGAACCAATGTGTTCGTTCTATGGATGCATTTATAAAAGTAGCGATGAGAACGATTCGTCTTTATGTTTGCCTGTTTGTTGAGAACGATGATGGTTGGCCGTTTCGTAAAGACCTGAAAAATGTTGATCCAATCTTTCCTTGCCTTGAATTATCTCGATATTATCTCGGCCTCTTCCCGTTTAATTCAAATATTAATTATTATCGTCGATTTATAAATCTTATGAATATATTTATATATATATATATATATATATATATATATATATATAAAATAAATTACGACGATGTAATTTTAAATAGACGAAAGTTTTCTCGGTATTTTTTTTATCAGAGTAAAATATATTCTAAGAACAGTGAAAATGTCGGGTCTGCTTGTGACACGTCATTAAAATAATTGAAAAATAAATAACGAAATAACGACAAAAGAATAGTTTGGATTATATTAATATTCCTAACGAATGTTGGATAATTTTAAAGACAATATTAGTTAAAAAGCGAAAGAAAAATTAACATAATAATCATTCGGATGGACTAACATTTATATTTGAATATCAATAAATATTGAAAATGGAAGTTCGATTCATTAATAGTTATATTACAAATTTGCATCGCAATGTTTGCATTATAATTTTCTTTCTCTCTCTCTTTCTCTCTCTCTTTATAATATTGTTATAAGTTAATGAATCCGATAAAAACGAACAATTTAATATATATGCATTCTTTATGTTTGCTTATAATTTAAAACGATTCGGTTATATGTTTTCTCATTCACTTTTTGAAATTTATTTCAGATATTGAAATTGATTAAATTAACGAATTACTTTTTTTTCAATTTTTTCGAATCGATGAAAAAGTTGTACATAATACATAAAATATTATGATACTTTTGGGATCGTATAATTCTAATTAAATTAAAGATAAACAAATTTAATAATAGATGAATATTCTACTACGATGGAAATGTTCAACATTCTTTATTGAAATTTACAAAAAAAGAATATATGTATTTTATAAATTTCATTATCTCGTATATATTCACACAGTTCACACAACTCATTAATTCTTCGCTATGTAGTTAAATACCTACTTAAAAATTCGGGATAGTTATTAAAAAAAGAAAAAAAGGAAAGAAAATTATCCAAATTTCGAAATCTGTTTATGAATATTTTTCAAACAAAAATTTTTGTCCAAAGGAAACAACAAAATTGTTAGAAAAAAATCTTCGTAGCTTGTAAATGTTTAAAAAAAAGAAAAATAACGTCAGCTTATAATGATGATGAGATTTCAAATGAGAGCTTATGGGGTTCCAGTAGGGATGCTCTCTCGATACTCTCGGTCTCTTACGAGTCGGACAACTAATTACAAGCTTTTGTGTCCAGTGAAAACTATTCCCGTATGAACAATGGATAAATGTTAATTGTTGTTAATAAAGAGTCATACATGTTGCTGTTGCAACGGCGAGCAGAGCCGCGGAAGAGGCTGCACCTGTAGCAGCCGTGGGCGAAATGCAAACACACCTGAAACCTTTGACCTTTTCTATCGACTCGCTCGCTACCTCCCCCTACAGTAGCTCCCATCCTCTCCTTGCCCTACACTTTCTTCGTAGCTTGCTAGTAACGGTAAAGAAAAGTTTAAACGTCGAAATATTTAAATCGATTTTGCGATCGTTCAGAGAAATACATATGCAACATCATAAAAAATAATGATCATTCTATTGAATGTATGCTGATATAATAATGAAATATTTTAAGAATAAATTGTCGATCGTATATTATTAAAAGATATGTTTTAACATCGCACATATTATATACGAACATATAAAAAAATATTACTATCTATTTAAAATAATTATTATAAATTAAAAGAATAATTATCATAAATTAAATATACATAATATACTAAAGAAGATGCTAGAATAAATTTAAAAGAAAATAAGACAACAAAACAAATGATTGAGGATTATTCTTATCATTAACTTATTTCAAAAGAAATACAAAAAGATACTTAAATCATAATCCTTCGGAAGCATAATATATGTACAGAATATTTTGACGAACGTTCTGATAATTATATCCACGTTGAGTTCGTATTTCTATCACCCAATGACGTGCATAAATTTTTACACGTTTCTTTCTTCTGCAGCAGAGAATATCTAAATAATTTATAAATAACGCATTATTTATTACGATAATTAAAACATGAAAAGGAAATGTGACAATATTTTTAAAATATATAAAATTCAATTATTTCAGTTCTTTACATTTTTTTTTTCGAAAAATTCTTTTTACTCTTTCTACGAGCTAAGGTGAGGGTACCGTCATCTCGTAGCTACGTTCTTGTCCGATTTTGCATCAAAAGAAAGATCTCGAAATGTAATTAGCGTCGCATTTGGTTATGTGTAAGTTTCAACTATCTTTTACGAAGGTTACGAACAAGGTTGGCCCACTCTTTAATGGCCATCAATCATTACCAAATTTTGGCAACGAGTCGGACAACACAGGCGACAGGACACCATCACCAAAGTAGAGTTCTCCGGGACCACGATGGATGCTGGGGATGGGGGAGGGACGAGGAAGGGTGGAGGACGAAGGGACCACCGAGAGAAACGGTAGAGTTGGTTCGATACTCCCGAAAAGTTGGTCCTCTTGGTTGTGTAGAAACTTCTCCATGAAAGAGCTCGTCGTTGGTGTGTGTTATGTGTGTCTGTGGTCTGTTTACATACACGAAGGTACGCAGTTCTCACGAATTCGTTCTCTTACTACTACGTTCTTTTATTACGACGTAATACGTTTATCAAATATTAATTAAAAAAAAAAAAAGGAGAGAAGAATTATTTCGACGATAAAGACGTTAATAATATTGACGCTAATAATATTGAAAATTTGCGAAAATCGTTTCTTAAAAATAACGTTTACTTATCCTATTAATTCGAGCTATTCTTGTAAATAATTCTAACATATTTACGAGATTATAATATAAGCGTAAAAAATAAATTATAGTATATTTACGTTTCGTTGATCAAGCCATCAGAAGATTCGATCTCTCATTTCCGTTCCATCCTCGTTATTCGGCACCAATAATTATTAAGATAATTCACTGGAAATCGTTCCTTCGGCAGCCGAAGCGATGTTCATCCATCGACGGTAAATACTCTACTAACAGTTAAGATTAGCAATGAAACGATCTATTGTAAAATGACCTATTGAAAGATCGTAATATTTTGTTTACGTTCGCTCTTTCTTGGAAAAATTGCTATTAGATCATCGTATTTACATACAAAGACGCTACGATCGATATTTTCCTGAAGTCTGTCTTATATAATAACATATACATATCAACATTGATGATTTAAATAAAAGAAATGTCCTAGAATATATATAGATTTCTATTTAATTTAATATATACATAATTAATATATTAACGATAGATTGTATTAAAACTCACCTGTATTTTAATACGAATTTTAATAATTCGTTGATTCTTTTGAAGTTCTTAATTTGCGATACTTTCAATGAGGCACTAGTCACTATTTCTAACAAAACTATGAAAACAACTGTTTTCTTTTTCTTTCGCGTTACGTATCCGATATACAATAACATTGGTAAGACGGCAAAAGAAACCCAATTTTATTAGAAGGAGAAAAAAGAAACTAACAACAAGATCGTACCTTCTGGCTTCGTTCAATTCGAGTTTCAACGTTGCTAAGAGGAGGAAAGTTTTAGAAATGTCACGAGTAGTCCGCAATGTCGTCGGACTAATACGTAGAGAGAGAAGAGAGAAAGAGGAAGAGAGAGAAAGAGAAAGAGAGAGAGAAGGAAGAAGAGAGAGAGAGAAGGAGAAAGAAAGAGAGAGACAAGAGAGAGAAGAGGATAGAGAGAAGCAGGAAGAAAGAGAGAGAGAAAGAGAGAGAGAGAGAGAGAGAGAGAGAGAGAGAGAGAGAGAGAGAGAGAGAGAGAGAGAGAGAGAGAGAGAGAGAGAAGGAGAGGGAGAAAGAGAGTGGGTGAGAGAGAAGTTTGGTGCGGTGTCTTAGGAAGAACGTAATTGGATATAAAGTTTTGCGCCGATCTCCGTGAAAATGTATGAAACGATATTGGACTTCAAAGCGTCCAAGAAGTTTACTATCAAGGGAGAGAAAGAGCAAAGGAGAGAAAGAGAGAGAGAGAGAGAGAGAGAGAGAGAGAGAGAGAGAGAGA